>NW_024112000.1:0-94741 GCF_003073215.2 Triticum urartu | reverse complement strand
GAAGTCCGCCATGGCTGCGGGGGAAGGGAGGGGTTGGGGCTGAGAGGCGGAGCTCACGGAGAGGGGCAAGGGGGGGATGGGCCTGAGGCAGCTCGTCCTCGGAGGAGGAGAGGTCGAGAGGGATGAAGTCCGCCATGGCTGCGGGGGAAGGGAGGGGTTGGGGCTGAGAGGCGGAGCTCACGGAGAGGGGCAAGGGGGGGATGGGCCTGAGGCAGCTCGTCCTCGGAGGAGGAGAGGTCGAGAGGGATGAAGTCCGCCATGGCTGCGGGGGAAGGGAGGGGTTGGGGCTGAGAGGCGGAGCTCACGGAGAGGGGCAAGGGCTGGACGCTAGGGTTGGGGGCTGGTTGGTTAGATGGCATGGCTGGTGGCATGGGGGGGAGGGGGGTAAAATAGCCATGCACCCATGCTGGGTGTGGCCCACACGCCAGCAACGGCGGCATCTCACGGGGTCTCTACAGTCACGCACCCTGTGGTCGAGTGCTAAACAGCGGTAGCAACGGGCCATTGGGTTTAGTCTTTTGGGGGGGGAGAGGAGAAGTGCCTGTGCATGCATGGGGTTTGCATGCTATAAGTAGGAGAAAGGAGGGCATGGGCGTAAGAGGCGCGGGGGGGCGCGCGCGGGCTGCCTGCGTGGGAGGGCTGCAGTCGAGGAGGTGACAGGCACGCATCCTCGGTCAAAGCGTTGTCACATCTCGTGGTCTGGGCGCTGACCCGGGTCTCGTCGTCGCGATCTGCCGGCGGAGTGGAGTTGGTAGCGGACAAGGCAGGCAACAGCGGGAAAAGGGGGGCAGCGGCCACGGTCTGTGGGGTCGGCGTGAGGGCCAAGGCGCAGCTAGGCACTGGCCCCATCGGACGCAGAGGAGCATGCATGCGCCCGGCCCGCGCCGATGACACCGGACAGGTGGCCAGTTGGATGAGCTGACGCGGGCCAATGGGAAGCTCTAGGAGGCTCGGCGCGGAAAGATCCAACGCGAGAGGCCGATTTGCTGTGGATACGGCGGCCCCAGGCAGCCCACGTGGCGTTGCAGAGAGTGATATGGAATCTCTGGAAAGGTGTCCACGGGGATCACTACATGAGATGGGCGCGGGCGGCGACAAACGACCTTGGGAGGAGCGAGAGGTGAAAGTCGCAACCGGGGGCTTGTCCGGTCCCGACCGGGGGAGGGCTGACCTCGTGGCAGTGCCACTGTCAACGCACGGAGCCGCAACAGCAGGAAAAGACAAAGGCAGGCCGGCCCGGTCAGCAGAGGCGAAAGGCCAGAATTGGGCGAGAGCAGCAAAGAGTCTAGGCATAGGCTGGCCTACCGGTGGGGCATTTGCAAGGAAACGAACGACCAAGCCCCTGTAATTAATTCCCTCTAGCGACAGAATGAAGTTTGCAATATTACGATTTGCCACGGTAAAAGAGAACAAGCAGCTGCTAAACTGAAGAATTAGCGGGTAAGCAGAGGGCGAGCCGATCCAACTGTTTACGAGGCGAACGACGGCGGATGACGGCGGCGGCGGCGCAGGCAGCAGCACCTCCAGCCAGATCGGAGTAGGCGAGAACAAGGCGGCGGACAGCGGATGACATAGCGGGGAGGAGAAGACCGTGAGCGAGTACTCGAGGAGAGCCTCGCCCGGCGAGCGCAGCTGTGGCCCGAGGACATGGGCCGGAGCTCCCCGCAGCACCGAGGGGGTGGAGGCGGCAAGGAAACCGCCGCGAAGACGAGTCCCGGCGCGAGTCGCGTCGATGCCTGCCGCGGTGATATCCCTCGCGAGTCCGGGCAAGCCGCCCCCCGACGCGCCGATGCAGGAGGAAGCAGCCGGCGTCGGCGGCGGAGAGGCGACCGGCCCCATGGCAGCGGGAAGGGCAGACGAAAGGGTGGCCGCCGCGGCCGGAGCGGCCGGCGGCGGTGTGGTGGAATCGCCTATGCTATCCGGCGCCATCTTCTCCTAAGAAGAATATCACGTCCTATCTCCTACTCCCTCCGTTCCTAAATACTTGTCTTTCTAAGCATTTCAACAAGTGACTACATACGGAGCAAAATGAGTGAATCTACACTCTAAAATATGTCTACATACATCCGTATGTAGTAGTCATTTGAAATGTCTAGAAAGACAAGTATTTAGAAACGGAGGGAGTACATCACTTGAGGTCCACGCGGTTTAAAATTTGTGACTGCTTTTCCGAAGCAAGTGCCTCTCGGAGACATCGGTGCCACGCCCTGACTGAGGACACGAAGTTCCTCCCGACAATAGCAGAAAGTGTTGGCGAAGCTGCCATCGGGCACAACAATGCTGAGAAAACAAAGTAGTCCCAAAAGATGCTATGCTGAAGTAGTGCTATTTATCAAACCAACGGTTGTCTCTATGTTGTGGTACTGGAAGAAACCATCTTCCTCGCAAGCAAGCAAGCGCATCTTGCTCAGACCATTTTCTACCCCACTTTACGCTGCACTCGTGCTTCTCTTTTCTGTGTTCCTGGGACTCTTTGGTGTTCCAATGGCGGTGGTGGTGGCCAGCATGGTGGTCGGACCACTGCTCAAAATCGTGATGGGGAAGACGTCCAGCTACCTCCTGGACAAGTACAAGGTGTTGAAGGGCATGGAGGAGCAACATGAGATCCTGATGCGCAAACTACCTGCCATCCTGGACATCATCGCTGACGCCGAGCAGGCCGCAGCCCATAGAGAAGGGGCGGCAGCCTGGCTCCAGGCCATCAAAAAGGTGGCTTACCAGGCGAATGAAGTATTTGATGAGTTCAAGTATGAGGCGCTTCGTCGTAAGGCCAAAAAGGATGGGCACTACAACGACCTTGGCTTCACTGTGGTAAAACTCTTTCCCACACACAACCGTTTTGTATTCTGTAACAGGATGGGAAGAAAGCTCCGCAAGATTGTGCAGGCCATTGAGGTCCTTGTGACTGAAATGAATGCCTTTGGCTTTAAGTATCAGCAAAAATCGCTGCTATCCAATCAGCTGCGGCAGACGGGGCATGTTATTTTCGATCCAAAGAAAATCGCTAGCAGATCGAGAGAGAAGGATACTAAAGAAATTTTTAATATACTGGTTGGTCAAGCTACAAATGCAGATGTCACAGTTGTTCCCATCGTTGGAATCGGGGGTCTGGGCAAGACCACATTAGCACAAGTTATCTACAATGTACCTGAAATTCAGAAGCATTTTGATTTGCTGCTATGGGTGTGTGTCTCTGACAACTTTGATCTGGATTCTCTGGCTACAAGAATAGTTGAAGCAGCTCCTGAGAAGAAGGATGATGGTATAAAAGAAGCCGCTTCTAAAAAGAAGAAAACACCACTGGATAGACTTCAGGATTTGGTGAGCGGGCAAAGGTACCTTCTTGTATTGGATGATGTCTGGAATAGAGAGGTTCATAAATGGCAGCAACTTAAGGCCCGACTTCAACATGGGGGCATGGGTAGTGCCGTTTTGACAACAACTCGTGATGGCGGAGTTGCTGAACTGATGCGTACTGTTGAAGCTCATAATCTCACAGCTTTGAAAGATCAGTACATAAAGGAAATTATCGAGACAACAACATTCAGCCATTTCAAGAAGGAAGAGGAAAGGTCTACCGAGTCGGTGAATATGGTTGATAAGATTGTGGAGAGATGTGCTGGCTCTCCTTTAGCTGCAACAGCACTGGGCTCCATACTGTGTACCAGGACCAATAAGGAAGAATGGGAGGCTGTGTTAAGCAAAAGCAGCATTTGCACCGAGGAGAATGGAATCTTACCAATACTCAAGCTCAGTTACAATGACTTGCCGCCGCGTATGAAGCAATGCTTTGCTTTTTGTGCTATATTTCCCAAAGATCACAAGATTGATGTGGACAAGCTGATCCAACTATGGATTGCACATGGCTTCATTCAGGAAAAGCAAGTTCGTCTTGAGACCATTGGCAAACAGATTTTCAATGAGCTGGCCTCAAGATCATTCTTTCAGGATGTGGGACAAGTCCAAGCCACGATCAGGGAAATTGAAGACACCGGGTTGTGTTATTCCAGAACTACATGTAAAATTCACGATCTTATGCATGATGTTGCACTGTCTGTAATGGAAAAGGAATGTGCCTTCGCAACTGAGGAACAAGACAAAATTGAATCTGAGGAACCAAGTCAGAGTGAGTGGCTTCCAAACACTGCTCGTCATTTATTTCTGTCATGCAAGGAACCAGGAAGAAAATTGAATAGTTCTCTAGAGAAAAGCTCTCCATCTATACAAACTCTTCTATGTGATGGGTTTATGGAAAGTTCGTTGCAACATCCATCCAAATACAACTCTTTGCAAGCGTTACAGCTCTGTTCACTGAGAAGATCATTTCAGCTGAAACCAAAGCATCTACATCACCTGAGGTACCTAGATCTCTCAAGAAGTTGGATCAATGCACTTCCTGAAGATATGAGCATTCTATACAACCTTCAAACGCTGAACCTCTCTGGCTGTGAATCTCTTTGTAGACTTCCTAGACAAATGAAGTATATGACTTCCCTTCGTCACCTTTACACTCATGGTTGTCCAAAGCTTAACTGCATGTCGACAGACTTCAGGAGGCTCACATCCCTACAGACACTGACATGCTTTGTAGCAGGTAGTGGCTCTAATTGTAGTAATGTTGGAGAGCTCAGAAATTTAAACCTTGGTGGTCAACTAGAGCTACGTAATCTGGCAAACGTGACTGAAAAAGATGCAAGCATGGCAAACCTTGTGAACAAGGAACTAAGGGAACTGACATTAACATGGGCCTTCAGATGACATTATTTTAAACATTTAGCTAGTTTCTGGGATGATGAAGATGATGCAAGAGTGCTCGAGAATCTCAAACCTCATGATGGACTACATGCCATAACTATACACTCATATGGAGCCACCACCTTTCCGACATGGATTACAATGTTACAAAACATTGTTGAGATCCATCTTTTTGGTTGTAGAAAACTGCAATGGTTGTTCAGCCGTGACTGTGATAATAAAACCTTCACATTTCCAAAACTAAAGGAGCTTATGTTGCATACTCTTGACTCTTTGGAAAGTTGGTGGGAGATAGATAATGATGAGATGCACAGAGAAGAGATGTTTCCTCAGCTTGAGAAGTTGTCCCTTAGTTACTGTGAAAATTTGAAAGCATTGCCAGGACAACCGACCTTCCCTAAGCTCCAGAATGTTTGTATTGAGAATTGTCTAGGGTTGACAACTACAGCTAAATCACCAAAGCTCGGCGTATTAAACATGGAAGGACACGAGGCAGAGTTGCTCTTGTGGTTAGCGAGACATATGACTTCATTGACCAATCTGGAACTGACTAGCATTGAACATAGTAGAGATAAAACCTCGATGGGGGCTGAGAATAGTTTGAGGCAAGTGTTGAACGTCAAGGAGAATGGGAATGATCAAGACTTTCCTCTAGAAGTTTTGGTGTTAAGAGACTTTAAGTCAAGTGTAACTGTAACAGAGCTGTGTGCATGCTTTGTACACCTTCAAGATTTGTCAATTGTGAGGTGCCATGCACTTGTCCACTGGCCAGAAACATTGTTTGAAGGACTAGTATACTTGAGGAAGCTTTCGATTAGGAAATGCAATAATTTGACTGGATATGCACAAGCTTCTGCTGAGCCATCAACATCGTCAGAAACCAGTCAGCTCCTGCCACATCTAGAGTCTCTGAAGATACAGAGTTGTAGAAACTTGGTCGAGCTCTTCAACGTCCCCGCTTCTCTCAGGACAATGGTCATTTCTTATTGCAGTATGCTTGAGTCCATATATGGCAGGAAGCAGCAGCAGGGAGAGTCAGTATCATCGATTCATCAAGGGTCATCCAGTTTAGAAGCATTATCATTAAACAGCTGTGATGACTTAAGAGGGGTCCTCTATTTCCCCCCATCCCTCAAGAGACTAGACATTTGTAACTGCGGTGGGTTGACATCTCTGGAATCCTGCTCTCCCGAGCTCCCATCGTTGGAGGACCTCCATCTTCGGGGATGCGGGACCCTGGAATCCCTACCGGATGTGCCACATGCATACTCATCTCTCCAATATCTTCAGATTATAGATTGCCCTGGTATGAAGACGCTCCCTGCAAGCCTGCAGCAACGCCTGGGCAGCATCGAGGAGGAATACGTAGATGATCGTCTTTATGGAAGTAAGCACACATCAATTACCTTCTCTATTTCTACCTACTAGCGAGTGTTAAATGTGCTAGTCAGATAACGATAATAGCATCACTTGTAGGACGGCAGAAAACTGGAGCAAGTCAGATATTCCTTCATCTAAATCCATCATTTCTTTCTTTAATGATGTACTTCTAACTGTAAGTTTTACATGACTAATCTGTGTAGATAAGCCTGTGCTGCTGAAGCCCAAGACATGGAAGTATGTTTGCAAAGGTTGAACTACTGTTCCCAAAGACTTGGAAGAGGTGTTGTCTGCAAAGGTTGGTGGCACTGACTGTACCCCTCGGACATATTTTGAGGAAAAAAAATACATGCCACATCGTTATATATTTGGCTTTCTTCTGGTGTTGACCCTGTATGGTTTCTTTGCGGAATTCTTCCAGCAAGTACATACGGGTGGAAAAGAGAGATCCCTTGGAGTATGTAGAACTAGTGTCTCGCAAGACCTGCCAGGATCAGCAACTGTTGCCTCCATGTTCGTTTCGTGATGTTGCCTGGACCAGACGCCGACATGAATGTTGTTGCCATGTTGAGCTGCAAGATCAGTAATCAGAAAGTGCTTCAAACACTATTGTTTTATCCCTGGAAAGAGATCTTGTTTGAACAATTGTATTTTCCACTTGTTTACCTACGTGCTGTTATATCATTGTACTATTTATTTTTTGAACTGGCAAGGTGACTCTCTGCCCATGGCACTGTCATTATTATTATTTTTTATAAATTATGCCAGTATTTCCTTTGGGTGCTTTGCCCAGGAGAGCTTATTTGTTGTCTCAGTTTTTGGTATGTCTGTTCGCCAGTCTCTGTATGACTTATGTGTATAACTTGGTAACTCAACGTTTGCTACATATTTTGGCTTGTAAACACATGCATTGTTATTTAGTGATCATCATATATGTACATCTGAAGCTGTTGATTGCCCTTTACATACACTCCGCACAAGGAGTACTGTTGGTTAAGCAGTGAGGTTAGGAACTTGGGCACACAATGTCAGTACAGGCTAAGATTTCAATTACTCGCCATATGAAGTTCATTTGGGGACTCGACGGGATGCCCACAGGAAGTTGTTGCCCTGTTGAATTGCCGAGTCCAGTAATCAGAAAGCGCTGCTTAAGTCCTAACGCTACAGGCTTTGGTTTGTTTCAAGATTGACTGATAAAGAATAGGTAGGTTTCTCTCTGTTCTCGCTGTGCGTGTATGAAACTGTCGCAGGAATTGTAGTACAGCTGTATATATGATCTTTTGGTTGGTCGGTCGGTCTGTCGGTCTGTTTGGGTTTGTAAGTATGTACAATGATGGAGTACTATTTTGACTTTACTGCATCCACGTCCATTATTGACTATCTCGATTGTAACAGAATGAGCTACACAGATTATATAGGAATGGACAGAAATTCAGAATGTTCACATTACACATAGTGATGTGAACATTCTCAATTTGTGCCCATTCTTATACAATCTATGATCCATTCTTTTTTTTTTCTGCTCGTTCTGTTATGAATTTTTTGGTATGTTAGTCTGTAAAAATAATTCTGAATTTCTGCTCGTGCTGTTATAATCTGATTTTTTTTCCTGTGTTTGTAAACACTCTGAATTTCTTCTCATGCTTTTATACCTCATTCTTTTTCTTTTCTTTGCCGATTCTGTGATAATTTTATTTTATTTTGATCTCTTCGTCTGTCTTAATTCAGAAATGTTTACTGACCTTAAAGCATAAACCTCTCTGCACATTATGTAAGGAATAAAAGTTCTCTGTTATATCATTCAAAATGTCTTGTAAAAGAAAATTGGGACGATAACCATGCCAAAAACTAGAAGAGCCAGTTTCAGCTTCTGCTTCAGGCACAGATGGAATGAAAACGAACAACATCAAGGAAATAAAAACAGATAGAAAGTTAAGCCCAACACACATTTTTAACAAAAGTTGCCTAGAAAGGAGGCCTATTTATAGGCCCAAATAATAAACATTTGACTCCTCCTCAGTAAATCCTGTTCCGCGCTTACTGCGAGAAATACGTCAGCGGTTCGCAGATTTTAATTTTCTTTCCCTTTTCCATTTTGTTGGTGGTCTTTGTGGTTTCTTCTGGTTTCAGTCCATCGTTGCCTTTTCTTTCTTTATTTTTCTGTTGTCCCTTCACTTTTGTAATTTATTTTTTGTTCTCCTTTCTCCTTTTGATTTACCCAAAATTACAAAAAAGGTTAACACATCATATATTAATATATTTTTATATATGACACTTTTAAATCTGTGTTGAAGTTTTATCTCAAAAAAGGTTAAAACTTTTATAACATGCTTTTAAATATATGAACTTCTAAAAACCATGTAACCATTTTTTAACATAATAAAATATATTTTTGTGCACATGAATATTTTTCCAATACATGAAGAACATTGTATTCTGGTCATTCAAATATATTTTTAATCTATTTCTGAAAATATTTAAACTTTTTTAATACATTAATTTATTTCTCGTATACATGACCATTTTTTAATACGTGGTAAACATTTATTTAATGTACACAAACGTTTCTTTACTATATGAACACTTTTTAATCCATGGGATTTTTACAAAAAAAATTAAAAAGGTTTCTTACATAAATGTAAATTCATCACATACATGGACATTTTATTTCATATGTATGAACTTTTCTATTTTTATTTTTACGTATGTGAACACTTTTTTCTTTTTTTTTATTGTCGAGACTGATTCTTTTGGCAACATTAGTTAAACAAAGAAAAACAATCCCATTTCCAGCTGCACGTGTAAATAAGTATCGGCCAAAGGACCGTGTGACACATGTGGTAAGCAATCCAACCAATTAAAAGAAGTTCGAAAAAATAGACTATCGGCCAAAGGACATAAAAACAGAGAGACCGGGTTCAGAGTTGCTCAATTCAACGCCTGAAGACTCTTTTTTTTGAATGTTGGTAGTAGATATACCAAATTCAACGCCTGAAGACTCGTCAGGTGGAAGTTGTGACAACCCAAGAAGTTGCCACAGAGGGTTTCATCACCACACAGCTTCGTTTATGGTTGGGGTGAGATAGTCTCGAACTGCATACCTCGTCAGGATCACAAGTGATCAAGAGCTGGATTAGTGTGATATGGCAGCGAAACTAGCTCTGTTGTTAGCCGCGTGTACCGCAGTTGTGTAGCCGTTTCCTCAGTTGTTTGGTCGAGTACAAAGTTGTACAGGCTCGTCCGGGCGCGAGAAGGTCCATCTGGTGGTGCGGCGGGTGGTTCGGACGCAGGCCAGATCAGATTCATCATCTGCAATTCAGCATCATAAGTACTCGTACAAGCGATTGCATGGCTTGATCCAAGGCTACTGTCTGAAACCAGTTACTACTAGTACCATCTTGCTGCACTTGCCTCACACAGAGTATCAGCAGACATGTCTCTCTGTCTGGACATAGACCAGATGAATGCAGTGGTGGAGTCATCGCAATTCAAAACCGAGGGCATCAACGGGCAACGGCGTGCCAGATAAGCGACCATCGACAAGCTGCCCGACCGAGGTCAGGATCACCGAGGAGTACAACCAGTGGCGTAGGCAGGGCAGGCCTACGCCCCGGGCCAGCCCTTGTATCTACAGTACCTACAAAGGTTACAGTGCCAAAAATACCTACAATATACACAAGATCGTAGAGCCACGCCTCAGGCCATGGCCATAGTAGCCTGGGGCCTAGCTACGCCACTGAGTACAACAACCCCGGAACGCCGTGATGCGCCGTCCGACTGAAGGTCTGATTCAAACCACGCATGATCTCTGAAGCCCACTATATATCCATTTAAAGCATCAACTCTGTGCTTATTAACTGGTCCACGACCGTATCACTGCACATAGTGCAATGATACGGTGACCAATTGGCTGCCGTCCACAGGTCCACTTAAGCAGAGTGTTCATGCTTTTAGGGGATAGTGGTGTTTCAGAGATAATGTGTGGTTTAAATCGGGCCTGCAGGCAGACCTATCATCAGGCCATCAGGGGAGGTCACCGACGGCGTTCCGGTAGCATTCCTCGGTGGTCCTGACCTCGGGCATGCCGTCGGTGTTGAGCTTGAACTGCATTTTTTTTCTGTGTGCAGAGAAACATGCAAGTGATACTGTCAGGCAAATTGCAACAGTATGTGGTGTTTAGTTTCAGACAGTACCCTTTGAATCAAACCATGCATATGAAAGATGATGATGAGCTGACCCGTCTGCGAACCTGCCAGCGGATCGACCTTCTCACGGACGAACATGCCGGCGTCGGCGAGGAGGCTGTACAACTTGGTACTCCACTAAATTGAGGAAATAAATACAAGTGCGGTACACGAGGGTAATAAGAGCAGTGCTTTTGCTGCTCATTGAACAAAGGGACGGTGGCGATTAATCAGTAGCGCTCCTGATTGAGGTCGAGAGTTCGAGCCTCTCTCATTCTGAACAGATCTGTGTAGTGATGAATCGCTCTGTGGCAACTTGGGTCGCCACATTTCCGTCTGATGAATCTTCAGGTGTGAATTGAGCAAGTCTGAACCTGGCCTCTTTTTGTGCATCCTTTTGGAACTCAACCACGGGCTAGTTGAAACGATGACAGTGATCCTGACATTCCAAAGGCTAAGAAAAAAGAATGGCCTTCCTGTGTACTTGACAGATTTGCTGCTTGCGTCTCCTCCCTCGCCCTCTTCCACTCCCAGATCAAAGTCACGAGCATGACATTCTTTTCCTAGTCTAAATCTACGCCGACCCACATGGGACACGAGACGTGTCCACGTCCTACTCTTCCTCGTCGGAGTCCGCCATGTGGACGTCGACGGTTGAGATGAGGTTGACGATCGACTGGACGGGCCAGCCTCATGGTCGTTGTGGCCGGGCGCGAGCTGCACGGGGGCACGTCCCACGTTGGCAACCGGCGGCAAATAGCAGAGGCTTCGCTGAGCGAACCCCCAGTTGGCCGGCACATGTAGGTGTCGCTATTTCTTCTGGTTTTTTCTGTTTCCTTTTGAATTTTTCATCTGTTTTCAAGTATTGTTCTAAAAATTCAAATAAAAAATTTTCTGAATTAAAATTCCAAATTTGTTCCCAAATTTGTTCGCAAATTTGAAAAACTTTGTTCCCATTTCAAAAATTATTCTGGTTATTCAAATTTGTCCAACTTTTCAAAAAATCACCTTTAAAAAATATAGTTTGGAAATCCAAATTTGTTCAGATTTTCAAAAAAAATCATGTTTTTGAAAATTGGTTACATTTGTTAAATTTTGTTCACTTTTTCAAAAGTTATTTACAATTCAAATTTTTTTCACATCTTGAAAACAATTGTTCACGTTTTCAAACCTTGTTCATGTTCTCCAAATTTTTTTCATGTTTAAAAAAATATAATATTTATAAAATGTTCAAAATAAGAACCGATCAAAAAACCTGAAAACAAGATTTTGTTTTTATAAAAAGTCACTAGGAACGAACGAAGAAAAAACAGTACCAAAGAACAAACACAACATGTTGTTGAACCAACACCAAATTGATGGCCCCATTTGCTCTCGTGGCGAGCGTAGCCTCCCCTAATTGACCGCAACAGGAACCACTCAAAAAAAAAAGTTGACGCCAATAGGCGTCAACTAGGAGGTCTCACGCAGCAACATTCCCGTCCACCATCGATCGCGTCCATCTCAACCTAGATCTTTGTAAACAAGCCCCACAGAACGCGCAACCCCCATCGCTCGCGGCGGATGTCACAGGCGTTGCACACGGGCGGGAAACAACGCCCGCTGCTCATCTAGGAAAGCCAGATTCTTCGCGACCATGCCTGTGATGGCATCCTCGTTCACCTGTTTGCCGGCGATTTGTCCCCCCGTGAGGCTGTGCTGCTCGAGAACCGCAGGTTGTGCCACTGCTCCCACTGAAAAAAATAGCGCGCTATAGCGTCGCTAATAGCAATGCTATAGCGTATTGAGAATTATCTCGCTAAATATATCATTGTACAATGTCTCGCTAATAGCACGCTATAGCGCGATATAGCACGCTAATAGCATATTTTGAGGTCGGTGCTATTTTGTTGTAGCGCGCTATTTTTTTCATCATGCAACATTCGGAATGCAGAGGCCGACACTACAGGCTGCGCCGGCTGCTTCTCCTCCGCCATGACGGCCTCGTATTGCGCCTGCGTCATGGTGAAGCCAGCAACCGATGCGGGCTCGTCGTCCTTGGAGGCAGTCCAACCTCTATGCATCGCGCACGCCGGGCCTGCCAGCTGTTTGCAAGGGCCGCCACCTCATGCTTCTAAGCTGACAAGAGCAGCTTCCACGGCATGTTGCCAATCGCCGTCATTGCGCTGGTGGGTTTCGTGGAAGGAGGAGCAAGGAAAGCAGAGATGCACCAACGATCGTGGATGGCGGAGGAGCGAGAAGTGAAGGTGGTGCGGTTTGCGCTATGCACAACCATGTTTATATAACGGGTGCCGATTAGGCCAAGCAGCAGTTTGAATGCGGACGCGGGCGGTGTGTTTCAGCCGTACCACCTATTCATGCCGGGCAATCGGATTCAATGTCATAGCAAGACGTCCCGGTTCTACACGATGCACTGACTTTCTCTTCTCCGATGACCTAGCCAGACTGGGACACCGTTGAAGATCACTGCACTAGATCACCAATGCCACCATGGAGCATTGTCTACCGACAACCGCTTCCCGCCCACGCATGACCATCGTCGTCCCGCAGCAGCCCATGAGTTCCTCCATACTGGCATTCCGATGAGCAGCAACCTCCCTGCCGATGCCACGAGAGCTTTGGCCGGCGGCGGTAAGAGTAAACGAACATGAGCCAGTGGCTAGGTTAGATCGCCCGTGGATTGCCTCCTCTTGCAGCAGTACAACTCTGGTATTCACTGGTCATAACCACTTCATTTCTTCAGTACTAGTCTGGCTTCAATTTTGCATCATCTTGAATTTGGATGTGTATGAATTTGAGAAACGAAAAAGTGCCTGGCTCCAATTTCTCAAGATATGAAGTATTTTATTTTATTTTCTTCATATCTTTTCGTGGTTCATTTGACTCTTAAAAAAAGGTTTGGAACTTCTTTTTAGATAGGAGGCACATGCCCGGCCTTAAAGATGAGGCCCTAACAAGTTCAACCAACAAGACGCAACGGCTGAGGCCAAAGTACGAAATCTGGGCTCTTACCTGCCGTTTACCCACACGTCTGCAACATGTGCTTGTTTTTCTTTTTGCGAACGCGCAAAAGCTTTGCGCATCGATGTATTAGAAGAAGAGAAATAGAAGTACAGAGAGTCCGGCGGATTGCCGCGGTTACAATCATCCCCACGGTTGCATATGGTGGGCAGCCATTAACACCATGGGGCACCCAACGACACCCTACATGCTAGAAGGTCCTACCTCCAGAAGTCCGACAACCCTCTCGCACCAGAAAGTTTCCATAGCTCAACCTCATCACTGATGCGATGACAAAGCTCTCTAGCAACGACAAGGTCGCTGGAAGGCACGACTATTGCGCTCCTTCCATAGCATCCAGACGATGAGGGCAAGCGAATCAAAACCCTTCCTCCGCTCCTTCGGGATCATCGCATGATTGGCTGGCCACCACTCTATGAGAGTTGCATCCATGGTGGGCACCAACTGGCCGAGGCCGCACCGTGCGAGGGTAGAGTGCCACACCTCCCTGGCAAACATACAACCCAGTGTTAGGTGGTCTGCAGTCTCAGCCTCTTGCTCGCATGATGGGCACATGACATGGGACTGGAGGCCGTGTCGAAGGCGTCTGTCTGCCGTCTAAATCCGACGCCTCATCGCTAGCCAGAAGTGAAGCTTGCACTTGGCCGGGGCCCAAATCTTCCAAAGGGCCCGACCGCATGGGAACCTCTCGAGGCCAGCAAATAACACCTGGTAAGCTGAGCTTGCAGAATATACCTCAATCGGTGTCCACTTCCAAATTATACGATCCGGAATCTCAGGGAGTAGGTGCACCTTGAGAAGCAAGTTCGTGAGCATCAAGAATTGTGGTCGCTCAGCGATCTGGAATAGGGCAGGGTAAACCTCCCCAAGAGGGCGCTCTCCACACCACGTGTCAAACCAAAACGACGCGGATTTCCCATTACGAATGCTGAAACGGGTCCCCAGCCTAGGGAGGCGACGAACCTTCTTCACGTCTTTTAGCAAACTGAGACAACCTCACGTTTGGATGGAATTCTACGCCCCGTTTTGAGAGGTTCAGAACTGAACCCAGGTTGGATATATTTTCAGGATTCTTTGTCGGTGCCACTTTTATAGATCGGTTTTCAGTTTTTCATTCATGTGTGGCTTTATGTTGCGCAAGACAGAAATATGCTACTCCTTCCATTTTTAAATACAAGTCCTTTTAGATATTTTAATATGAACTACATACAGATGTATATAGACGTATTTTAAAGTGTGGATTCATTCATTTTATTCCGTATGTTGTCTGTATTGAAATCTCTAAAAGGGCTTATATTCAGGAATGAAGGGAGTATTGACATTGTTCACTACTATTTTCCCAATCAATTTTCATAGTTCTACAGATTGTATGGGCCATACTGTTTTGTCGTCAATCTTGTTTTTTGTGAAGAGTTTTTTCTCCCAACTTTGACAATCCAATATCCTACTTTTCGTTCATTCTAAGTGTGTTATTTTAACTTTCTCTGAAATTTGTTCTTCGAGGCCTAAATTTCTCTGTTGTTTTCGTTTTGTTATCCTTGTCAATGTGTGCTTCAAGAGAATTTTTTTGTTCAGTCATGCCTGTATAAATTCTAGCTAATTTCGTGGCCTACACTTTTCTATGTACTGAACAATATCTGGCTGGGAAAAAAATCGTCTACATGTAAATTATTTTCTTAATTTTTGCCAAGCATGTGAATGTTTTTATATGTCAATCATCTTCAAGAAAAGGTTGTTCCACTTGGATCCCATCCAAGTTGTTACCAGTTCCATGAATGTTAGCTCATACATTGGGGATCTTTTTTGATCGAGCACCATTTCATAGATTTCGTAGGCAATGGATGTGAGAGACCGGGGGGGGGGGGGGGGGGGGGGGGGGGGGGGGGGGGGGGGCTAAATTCAAAAAGGGAAATATGTCGGCATATTTGGAAAGACCTGAAGTTTATGTTTATTGAGTTATACGAAAGCCACACTATTAAGAGAGGTTGAGGTCGTTTAGAAGTGTGTGTGTGTGGGGGGGGGGGGGCATGCACTCCAATTTCCATATCAATCCATGCCAAAAATCCATACACAAACAGTCTCTTCAGTTAGCCCCTCCCGAGATGATTTATGATATCCCTCTCGAATAATCGAAGCTCTGTGGTCTAGGGCCCTGGGCCTCTGGGGTTCATATGGTTTTTCCTCTGGACACCTCAAAGCTAGGCTCATGACCCTAGGCCTTCGAGGGTACCCCTTGCCCGCGGCTCTAGATAGGCCTTTTGTTTCTCCTCTGGTGAGGTCAGAGCTTTGGGCTCTACCACCTCTGGGCTCCGGATGCCCTGATCTTTGGGGTACTATGGGCCTACCGGGCACAAAGAGAGAGAGAGAGAGTAGATAATGGTTGGCTTTGGGGGAAGTTATATAAGCCACTGAGTCTTCTTACTCCAAAACCCATCCATTCATTTTATTTGCATTTAATTCCACCAAGTAAGGACTTAGTTACTGTCAATCCTGTCCAGCCCCTCCCACTCAACAAAGATGTCTGACCACATGGTACATCTGAACTCCTATTTGGGTGTTTAAACCTGCATTAGGATCCACAGACGAGAGGAACAATCTTGATGTTTTGACTTGCTATGTTTGAATCCATAATCAAGACTTAAACCTTTTTCTAGAGACAAATTTGAAACAACTCGAAACTACAAGTTTCTTAAAGTTTTATCCACTTTTCATGATGTTTCTACCCACATAACTGACAAATCAAGAACCTACGCACTTTTACCACCTATTAGTAGGTTTCGACAAGTCATCATTATGTTTTACAATTAACAATACATTTTGGATACGTCAACATTCACAGGTTGACATATGTTTTGCCTAGGTTTATCACAGGTTCTCGTTCGATCATGTGTCTCATACATGTTTTGGATAAGTTTCACATAGGGTTTCGTTTGTGTTTCTCGTCGAGCACACGTTTCACATAGGCTTCATTCATGTTTCTAATTGAACATCCGAGTCAAATTCAAACTACTATGAAACACCACTTGAACCTGCATCAAATCATAAACCGGAGTGAACCGCGTTGAAATCCTTTTTTGAATCCTCCTTGAATAAAATCAGGTCTTCAATATTTTTAAATTTGTTTAGTTGAATTTCAAAAATCTAATGTTTCAAATTTTGAGAACGTATTTATCATTAGTCTTGTTTCAAAGAGGTCAACAAGATGAAGTAGATGCTGAGATTCTGAATAGTCATTTGGTTCTAAATGCCCCAATCAGATATCCGGTTCAAAATATTTTACTGATTTTGGGGAAATATTTAAACAAATTGGATTGAATGATGGGAGAGATAAGTGGGGGGGGGGGGTGGACCATGGATTCTTTTTTAAATGCACTTAAGGCCGTACAAAAAAGGCCCGTGCTTAGATATTGACAACATTGAAGATCGGACGGTTTACAATTGTCTTAGTACATTTTTTTGCGGTGGTCTTGGTACATTAGTCACATGATGGAGCTAATTTATACTATATGCACCCACTGTCTATGCATGCATTTGTTTTTATACACTCGATCGATCTCACTGAAATGGCTATTGAGTATTGAAGAAAACCCTACCTCGGTTAATTTGGTTGGGCAGCTTTTTTTTGACAGTAAATTCGGTTGGGGAGTTTACGATCACGCCATTTATGTCCATTGTACTCGTTCTTTTTTTTATTCAGAAAGTTAACTAAGTACTCCTTATATTAGCGTTTTATTTGTTTGTTTTCCTACCAAGAAATTAGCGTCACACATGGAGGGGCATATATCAAGACAGAGAACGATTGAGTGAATATAAGTTGACAGTAGTCGACATTGCTCATATACATTACACTTCACACTAGCATGCTTAATAAGAGTACATAATGGTTTTTTTGGATTCAATAGTAAATACAAGTTAATAAAGCATTATGCTACATAAACAAGGTGGATTGATCTATTTCCAAACAAGGATTCGATATATCTTATTGAAATGTCTAAACACCATCACAGATGGTGTGGATGGAAAACTAGTTGCAACAGAAAGGCGCACACACGATGACAAACTCAAATTAACTAACTCGCGACAATACAACACAAAAGTAGAAGCTGGTAGACTGGCATACTTTTTTCTCCTGAGCTGGAAGCTGACATTATCTATTTGTGGATACATCGATGGCGGACACACTATCTGACTAGCAAGTCATCCCCGGGTAAGCCTGGGGCGCAGGGGTGGGAGCGCTCTTCCCCATCCTCTCAATGTTGGCGTGCCACCCTGCAGGAGCAGCCAAACACTGAAAGTTGATCATGACACACCCAGCTCCAAAGTGCACCGCAATTTAAAGTCATCAACAAAACGCAAACGACAATGGTTACCGGCACGACAACGCAATGAGCAAGGATGACAAAGGAAGGATTGTAGTGTGGCACGTACCGAGGCTCATGTCGAAGCCACGGCTCTTGGCTCGCAATACTGCTGGCAGATGGCGCAGGGGTCGCAAAAGAAGTAGATGCAGCAGTCGGCGCAGGGCTTCTCCTTGAGCCCGTACTGTTCCCGCATCCTGGAGCGGTAGCAGCAGGAGCAGGAGCAGAGGCAGCCCAGCCCCACCCAGGCCGGCAGCATGTACGCCGTCCCGCGCACACAACAAGATGAGTTCATCTTCGTTCCATCCGCAAAAATTTACATCATTAATTTACACAAAAATTTCCGCAAAAAAAGAAGAAGAAAGAAATCACATGAAAAATTTACATAATTAATTTACCAAAATTTACATCCTGGAGCGGCAGCAGCAGGAGCAGAGGCAGCCCGGATCCATAATAAATATAAGTATAGATATAGATATAGATATAGAAGTATAGATAGATAGATATAGATTTCTGGGGAAAATTTTTATCAACGTGGGAATTCTTAGGGAGTTATAGCAAGATCTACACCGTAATAATTTGGTACCTCCAAAATAAACGGCTAATATTTCTAGTTAATGTGTGAATTTCTAAGGAGTCCATAATTAGTATAAGTATAGATAGATAGATATAGATATAGATAGCTATAGATAGATAGATATAGATTTCTAGGGAATTTTTTAATCAACGTGGGAAATCTTAGGGAGTTTTCAAAAGATCTACACCGTAAAAAATCGGTCCCACTAAAATAAACGACAAATAATTTCCAATTAACGTGTGAATTTCTAAAGAGTCCATACTTACTATAACTATAGAAGTATAGAATAGATATAGATAGATAGATAGATAGATAGATAGATAGATATAGATTTCTATGTAATTTTTTTATCAACGTTGGAATTCTTAGGGGGTTATCGAAAGATCTACAACGTAATAATTCAATCACACTAAAATAAAAGAGTGAAGTGCACCCTAAGTCCTCGAACTATTTTAAAGGTGTCACATAAGTCCTTAAACTATGAAAAGTGTCATCCAGGTCCTAAAAATCCTTGAAGTGCAATATGTGTGTACGTATGTGACACATTTGAAATAGTTCAAGGACCTACATGACACCTCTAAAATAGTTCGAGGACTTGGATGACACGCATATTGCACTTTGAGGACTTGAATGACCATTTTCATAGTTCGAGGACCTACGTAACACCTTTGAAATAGTTTGAGGACCTTTGATGCACTTCACTCAAAATAAAATGGCTAATATTTTCTAATTAATGTGTGAATTTCTAAGGAGTCCATAATTAGTATTAGTATAGATAGATATATAGCTATAGATATAGATAGATATAAATATAGATATAGATAGATAGATATAGATATAGATATAGATAGATATGGATTTCTAGGGATTTTTTTATCAACATGGGAATTCTTAGGGAGTTATCGAAAGATATACACTGTAATAATTCAGTCCGACTAAACTAAACGGCTAACAATTTCTAATTAACTTGTAAATTTCTAAGGAGTCCATAATTAGTATAAGTACAGAAGTACATATAGATATAGATATAGATATAGTTTTTTTTGTTTTTTCTATCGGAAATTAGTGTCACACATGATAGGGCATATTATGTATCCAGATAGAGAACGATTGACCGACTAGAAATTTGGAAGGAGTCGACATTGCTCATATTTGACACTTGACACTTGACATGCTTAATAATAAGAGTAAATAAAAAGTTAAAGCATTATGCTACATAGACAAAGTGGACTGATCTATTTCCACACAAGGATTCAATAGATCTTATTGAAATGTGTAAACACCATCACAGATGGTGGGGATGGACGGATGGAAAACTACTTGCAACAACAGAAAAGCAAACACATGATGACAAATTCAATCAAATGAACTAACTCGCGACACTACAATACAATACAATACAATACAGAAGTAGAAGTTGGTAGACTGGTTGGCATCCTTTTTGTTGTG
The DNA here is from genome assembly GCF_003073215.2 of Triticum urartu. Taxonomy (NCBI): domain Eukaryota; kingdom Viridiplantae; phylum Streptophyta; class Magnoliopsida; order Poales; family Poaceae; genus Triticum; species Triticum urartu. The sequence continues at coordinate 75,017 of NW_024112000.1, read as the reverse complement.
CTTGAAGCTGACATTATCCATGGATACATCGATGGGTAGTGGCGACACACTAGCGAGTCATCCCTGGGTAAGCCTGAGGCGCAGCAGTCGGAGCGCTCTTCCCCATCCTCTCAATGTTCGCGTGCCACCCTGCAGGAGCAGCCAAAAAATTAAAGCTGATGACCGCACAACCAGCTTCGAAAGTGTGCCACAAAATCGTCAATAAAACGCAAACGGCAATGGTGACCGGCACGGCAACGCAATGAGAGCAAGGCTGACAAAGGAAGCATTGTAGTGTAGTACATACCGAGGCTCATGTCGAATCCGTGGCTCTTGAGCTCGCGGTACTCCTGGCAGAGGGCACAGGGGTCGCAGAAGAAGTGGACGCAGCAGTCAGCGCAGGGCTTCTCCTTGAGCCCGTACTGCTCCCGCATCTTGGAGCGGTAGCAGCAGGAGCAGAGGCAGCCCAGCCCCACCCAGGCCAGCAGCATGTACGCCGTCCCGCGCACACAGCAAGCTGAGCTCGACGTTAATTTAGATCATCTGACCGTCGATGTTAATTTACACAAAATTTACCGCAAACAAAGAAGAAGAAGGAACTCACACGAGGTTCCCTTGTCGACGATGTGGGCGATCCGCCCGAAGGCGACGCACGGGCAGAAGCACGTCAGGCAGCCTGCAGCACACACGCACGCACTTATTAGTAACTAGGCCGGCGGCCGGCCGGTCATCACAAGTTCACAACGAGCTAGGGGGTTAGCTCACAGCCGCTGACATCGTCGCAGCAGCCGAAGATGCCGGTGGACCACGAGGAGGCCATGGCCGGCGCTGTGAGCCTTCTTGCGTTGCAGGGGACGACGGACTATTGCTTAGAAAGAAACTTGTGTGTGTGTGTGTGGTGTGCGTGAGCAGCCGTGTGTGCGCGCGTATTTATCGTCCACGGAGTGGGGCGCTCTCGGCCCGTTTTCCACGCGCCATTGGGGCCTTGCGACAATGGCAGTTGTCACCAGCGAAGCGCCACTGTCCTAGGTTGTGAGTAGTACGTACCGTGCCCTCGTGTCTACCTCATTGCATGCATGTTTGCATGTGACTTGGGACTTTACTAAACTGTAGTATATACTACGAAATCACACGCGTACAACTGTCTGTACGTGATGAGGCGAGGCAGGAGAGCCGACGGGCTGTGGGGAGCGAGCAGTGCAACCGGCTGATATCCAATGTTGACTCTGGCACATTTTATTTTGCTGATGAATCACTACGAGATCATGAGCGTACGTACATACAGTATTACTATCGTAGATCCAGCATGAGATCATGAGCGTACATACAGTACTATCATAGATCCAGCATGAGTGGTCCGAGGTACCAGGGTGGTGCAGTACGTGCGTACGACTGGTCGGTCATCAGCCGGTGCGCCGTGCCGGTGGCCCGTGCGTGGGTGCCGCGGCGGCTGGCCTGCCACAGCATGCCAAAATAGGAATGTGCGGTTCAAGGAGTAGTAGAGCAAAAATATCACAGCACACAGCTAATGCAACTAGAGGCGACAAAGGTGGCTAGGCTGGTTTCGTGACTCACCATCTACGATGCATGCATGCTACGGTGATGCTACAATGCACGAGATGTGAATATAAGAGCATCTGTTACGTATAGTACTGCTCGATGGGCCATATGCGAAAGATTCCCTTGGGCTGTGGCCCTCTCCTGTCACTGCACTCGGTGTTGTAAGGGCATCACTAACGCAGATCAACAAAACAGATCTCATCAAATGTCCGCGGGCGACGTACATGTAGACAGTGAAACGGTAGCCAACCATCCGATGATATTCACAAACTGTCCGCTCCTTCTTCAATGGAAAGACGAGAAAGACGGGAGGGAGAGCGAAAGATGGTTTGGGCAATAGGGAAAAAAATTGATGGTCGCGTTGGAGATGTCTTATGAGCATCTACAACTAGTCTGAGCAAATCTGCCCCTATACGTCCGCACAAAGCACCCAGATGCACCCATGGACAGAGCCGGTCCGGCCCTCAAATGACCCCTACCACAACCCTTAATTTAAACCTCAAATCCATGCAAACACATGCACGTTGATCATCACACACAAACAATGAGTACTGCAAAAAATACAAATTACTCATATATAAAAATAATAAACCAAACAGAGTCCAAACATAAAATTTGTTTATAGTGCATAACTGAAACATAAAAACATAGTTTAGTGATTTTCAGCGTGGATCCACGTATGCCAAAAAGATCATTGAGAAGTTGCATATGAGTCTATTGATCTCAAAGTTGTCGATGCATCTCATGAAAGTTTGCAATATGCTCCGCCTCTTGTTCCGGGAGGGGACCTGAACTCCGGGCTTCTCAAAATCGTACGTGTGGGCTGCCTCTTCACTCTCATCCTCGATGATCATCTCGTGCAAGATTACACAACATGCGATGAGCTGCCAAAGTGTCTCACCTTCCCACATCATTGCAAATCCATGAGCAATACACCAGAGCTTGGAGCACTTCGAATGCCCTCCACACATCCTTCCTAGCACCTTCTTGTGCTTGTGCTTGTGCGAGGAGACATTGTTTCCTACCATGAGGATCAGATATAGTCTTCACGAACGCCGCCCATTGAGGATAGATACCATCGGCAAGGCAGTACCTTATGTTGTAGTTGTGCCCGTTGATGGTGTAGTTGCACGACGGATCTTCCCCGTCACAAGGTCACTTGAACAAAGAAGATCACTGGAGCAGATATCATTGTTAGAATCTTCGAAGCCAAAAAAAAGCATGCCAAATCAACAAATCCTTCTATGCCACTGCTTCAAGTATGGTGGTGGCTTCTTTGGTGTGACCTTGTTATTGTCTATGCAGAACTTTGGGGCAGTTCTTCCATTACCATGGCGTGCAATCAACTGAACCTAGGATACCTGGGAATCCTCTGAATGCTCCAATTGCCAACAATTTTTATGTGTCCTCTAAAAATTGGTTCTCTCAGGTACTCTGGTCCAAAAACCTTCACCACAGTGTTAGAAGTATAATGTGTTTGAGTTAGAGATAGAATTAATAATGTCTTGTCTTGTACTCCTAGTCTCTACCCCACCATGTACTTTATATAATCCCTCACGATGGTCAGATCAATACAACACATAATTTTAGGGATTCATATTTTCGACATGGTATTAGAGCGGTTAGTCTCGCGGCGCCGATCCTAGGTTCCTTTACCACTTCTGCAGCACGCCGCCCCCGGGGAGATTAATCTCCTCTCCCGGGGGGCGCGACACCCGATCGATCAAAGATTAGATCGGTTCCATAGTTTAGATTAGATCAAAATTCATAGATTTCCAACTTTCGGAATTCCTTAGCCCATCCAATAGATCGATTCTTTTAGCCAGCAAATAAACCCAACTCAACCCTCAAATTACGGTGAATATCGGTGCAAGATTCATCCGACGCGTATTGCGGCGACAGCGCCACACTACTAGGAAAAGGCCTACTAGTGGCGCACCTGTTTTGCCTACTAATGGCGCACTACAGGTGCGCCACTAGCACCATGCCATTAGAATTTCTTACTAATGGCGCACTACTGGTGCGCCATTAGTATCTGGTATACTAATGGCGCACCACGCAGTGCACCATTAGTATAGCCCACGGTGCGCCATTAGTATGCCTCCCAGTGGGCCATATTTACCCATGTGCTTTGGCATACTAATGACGCACTAGTGGATGATGCGCCATTAGTGTGCTCTGGCTTACTAATGGCGCACTATGTGGTGGTGCGCCACTAGTATGAATATTAGGGATTTTTTTCTTTTCTGATATTTTTATAGGTTACAAAATATATTACTGGATAGAATATAGACAACACTACACAGCAACAGCAGATTCATCGAATACAATAGAAGATTAGTCTCCGAATACAATTCATCATATTAGTCTTCGAATTCAAAAGACCGAACAAAGATAGAGCATTACAAGTCTCGAGACCGCGAGTAGCGAGTTTGTCGAAACTAATACTAATCCTAACAAGTCCTACTAATCATCATCATACAACTTCTACTCGTTATTAATACTAATCCTAATACTAATACTAATACTAATCCTACTAATGCTAATCCTAACAAGTCCTACTAGTCATACGATCATCATCTTGATAGTCATCGAACCAACCCTACTTAATCCTAACAAGTCCTACTAATCAGCATCATACAACTTCTACTCGTTATTAATACTAATCCTAATACCAATACTAATACTAATACTAATACTAATCCTAACAAGTCCTACTAGTCATACGATCATCATCTTGATAGTCATCGAACCAACCCTACTTAATTGTTCTTAGCACATGATCATCAGTATTAGGCAGGACCTAAATACCCTATTTAAGGTAAAATAGCATAAAACAATATAGACCCTGACTCTCCATTATGAAGGATGGAGATCATCCTGTCTCCAATTCTTGCGCTTCGCTTCCTTTTGCTTCCAAGAACCTGCTTACGACTGTCCATACATTTTTTCCATTCTTTGATTTTCATGTCTCCAGTTCTTTTAGAAATCCGGTATAGACAGTTGAGATTCGTAGGATGACCTGGATATATGTTCAAAAAATGAAGGCTGCCATTCTGATACATCAAATGAGGCACACAATCCTCTGGGATTCTCTGTTGAAAAACATAGTAATAACTACATAGTTAGCAATGATGTACTAGTTTTAGAAGTATGCAAAAGATGCACGAATGTCGTAATAGTAGAAAATCTTACCAGGGTATCTCCATAGTAGTTACCGTAGTTCAACACGTGCACTAGTGGCACGTATTGACCATAATGTTGAGGAGTTTTACAATAGATATTGTAATTCTCAAGATCAGTACATCTGACCAGATGATTTTTCTCCTGATAAGTTAACTCAGAGCCATCGGTGTAGTGGGTTTTGTCTACCATGTTCCGCACATTGTTTGAATAATCAAAATAAGCTGTCAACTATTTTGAAATGAACAATATAAATTAGTTAATAATTAACTATGTTTGAGAAACTCACATAGCGGTAGAACTGGAGGCGTATCAACAAGGACCCAAATATCCATATTGTCTTGGTCGATGTCAGGATCACCAAGATCCATGGTGACAAGCATACCCTCATCAAAACCATACATCTTGCAAAATGCTTCCCAATTTTTGCAACCAAAATGGGTTACGCTCCCAGAATTATACATATTTACTTCAAAATCCACATCATGATGAGTTCTTAGGTGAATTTTCTTTGTTTCATAATTTTCATGGTCTTCAAAATCCATCCCCTCCAAGACATAGCGTCTTGCATGGCATGAGATAAGCTATACTCGAATTGTAAAAGATGAAAATTACACGTTGCAAAAGTTGAAGTCATGCTTAATTATGAAAAAAACAATTGTCATCGTTGCGTGCCGTTTCAACTTCGAAGGTCTCCTCGAGCTTAATGCTGAAGCGCCGATCATCGTCCAGGTGAGGCCTGTCGCACAGACCTCGATCGTCGTGGCATCAGCCGCACTCCCTTGGGAGACTTTCATCGTCCAATGATGACATTTCCTACGTTCATAATTCAAAACTACATCATCTCTGTTGGGTCCAATAAGATAATCCACAGTGTGGTGAAGTGAAGTGGTAATTTTGAGAGCAAATGGTTAGGATGAGTGGTTCCTCTTCCATATTAGGGTTTATCAATGATGAGCAACTGACATTAGTAATAACTATAAGTTGATATCGCACTTCTATATGTATAACACAAGAGGCAGTTGATCCTACTTAATTAAGTACTAAGATACCCCGGCCCATGCATTTGTCGCAAGTACCCCATATGTCCTATTTTTAGCAAAGTCATGCTAAAATTCATGAAAAATTTCAGCATGACCTTTGCTGAAAATAGGACATATGGAGTACTTGAATTTGCCGGAACGGAAGTTAATCGACATTCCGGGAAACTCGAGGGCCTCTCGGGGTACCTGCAAAATTATCACGACACCATGGTCAGAGACAAAACCCAGCAAACTCCTTCCCTTCACTCGGGGTATAGCAATATATCTTCTAGCCATGAAAAATAATACCAACTAGGATCGGTATGACCTTCATTTTTCATTTTCTGTATGATCAATTAAATCTTCTGCAAGCTTATATGAAAAGGTTCAGCAACTTGAAATGTAACTCTTGCTTGGTGTTCCAAATCATTTCATTTATATTTTAAATAACAGTAGGAATTATTTCATAATAGAATTTACCCCAAAAACAAATTCCTTTAATGCCATTTTCAAACTCTGAGTTGCCTTTGTTACACTAAAACTAATTCAAATAATTTTTATAGAATTGCCACAAAATTTTTGGGAGATCCTATAATTCCTATAAATCATTTTTGAACAAAGACCCATCCTACTCTTATGAAATTTTTGAGAGAAACACCCACTTTTCCATTCTGATCCATTTTCAGTTTACAACTACAACCCTATTTCCCCTAGCTCCTAAAAATCTACAAAATTATCCCAACACAAGAACAGTACCTACACTCCTTTTTCCCAAACATCTCCTGATCACAAGTTCTAAATTTTCAATAGGCCACATGGATTTGCTGAATCAGCATAAACCTTTCAAGTACCAAAAATGCAGCATTTTCTTGGCACGACCAAGCTACTTCACGGTAATTCATATTTTAAGAATTCTCACATTTCATATATTGTCTTTTTCAAAACAAAAAAAAGTATCTATGGGGGCTGCAGCTGCATGTTGTGTATCAATGTACCTTATATAGATCACGAATCTAAACTAGACAAACACGAATCTAAACTGAACAATTGATAGGTTGCAAGAATATATAAAGCACATTACACAATTCTGAACAGTACACTTCTCAAATTCATAGAAATTTGACAGAGAGAGAGGGAGACAGCAAGGATTCAGATTCAGATAAGTGCAGCAGGAGGAAAGTGGAGAGGAGGAGCAGCAACAGTTTTGAGGTTTTAGAGAAGAGCAGCGGCAAGACGTTGAGAGGAGGAACAGCAGGAGTAAACCAAGAGGGAGGAGCAGCAACAAGGCGAGGGCGAGCGCGGCCGTGGGCGGCAACACGCAAGTGCGTGTGTGCGCGGGCGCGGCCGACTGCAGCGACAGCGCAGCAGCGAGGCAACGCAGGAGCTTGACAACGGCGGCTACGGCGACGAACCCGACGGGGGAAGGGGGAAATCGGTCAAGGGCCTCACCGAGGTGCTCGACGATGATCTCGGGAGGTCGGGGGTGGCCGGGGCGGAGCGATGTGATGAGGTGGACGAGGGAGGCCGAGGTTAGGGAAGACGACGATGGCGACGATACGGTGCAGCTCCGGTCGATTGAGAACCCGTAGATGAAGAAGCAGTCGACGACGGTCCTCCTGGACATCTCCGTGCGGCGCGGGGTGACTGGTGGCGGCGCAGTGGGTCGGGGCGGCGGCGGAGCAGCAGGTCGAGGGCTCGGGGGATGGGGGATTGGGCTCGGGGAGGAGGCGGCGCTCGGGGGAAAAGGGATAGAGGGGGGAAGGTTAGCAATGGCGCACCCCCGAGCGGTGCGCCATAAGTAACCTTTTTTTAGGTAGCAATGGCACACCACCCAGAGGTGCGCCATAAGTAACTTTTTTTGCATAGCAATGGCGCACCAGCCAGAGGTGCGCCATAAGTAACTTATTATTATTATTTTTTGTTGCATCTAATAATTTTTTAGAAAATGCATATGAATATGAAACAGTAATAATTTTTTATAAAAACAGTAATAATTTTTTTAAAAATATCATCAAATTTGTTATTTGAAAATATCATCAAATTTGTTATTTGAAAATATCATCAAATTTGTTATTTGAAAATATCATCAAATTTGTTTTTTAGATTGTTAGCTGCATTCATTTGTGACGGTGGAGCGGGGGAGGGTGCGGTGGGTCGTCGGCGGCGGTGGAGCGGGGGAGGGTGCGGGGGGTCGGCGGGCGGTGGAGCGGGGGGAGGGTGCGGGGGTGTCGGCGGCGGTCGGTGCGGAGGGGGAGGGTGCGGGGGTCGGCCGGGGGGGAGCGGGAGGGTGCGGGTGGGGGTCGCGGCGGCGGTGGACGGGGGAGGGTGCGGTGGGGTCGCGGCGGGTGGAGCGGGGGAGGGTGCGGGGGGTCGGGGCGGCGGTGGAGCGGGGGAGGGTGCGGTGGGTCGTCGCGGCGGTGGAGCGGGGGAGGGTGCGGGCCGGGGGGTCGGCGGCGGCGATGGAGCGGGGGAGGGTATGGTGGGTCGTTGGCGGCGGTGGAGCGAGGGAGGGTGCGGGCCGGGGGGTCGTAGGCGGTGGTGGAGCGAGGGAGGGTGCAGGGGGTGCTCGGCGGCGAGGGGGGTCTGGCAAGAGGGGATAGCGATTGAGATGGAGGGGAATATTCATGAATTCAAAAAGTGTCCATGAATTAAATTTAAAAATATTCATGAATCCGAAAAATAAAAATGATAGTAGTTTTGCAAAAAGAAACATGATAGTAGTGGCACACAAGGCGAGTAGTGCGCCATTACTAGTTAAAACTAGTAATGGCGCATTGTGCCCTGGTGCGTCATTAGTATTTTTAGAAAAATTAAAAAAAATGTTAGTGATGGCGCACCATGACTAATGACCACCAACACATGATGCGCCACTGCTATATAGTAATGTGATGCGCCATTAATGATCATACTCTCTCCAGTCCCTTTTACTCTGCATATTAGAATTCTCTGAAGTCAAACTTCATAAAGTTTGACCGTATTTATATGAGAAAATATTAACATCTGCCATGTTAAAGTTATATAATATGAAACTTTAAGTCATGACACATCTATTGATATTGATTTCAGATTGTGAATGTTGATATTTTTTTCTATAAAGTTAGTTAAACTTTACAATTTTTGACTTCAGTCAAATCTTATTTGCGAATTAAAAAAGACCGGAGGGAGTATCATTTATAGCATTTTTTCTAGTAGTGCCACCGCGAGGTCAACCATGCAGCTGATTCGAGTCATGAGCTCGAGGCAGTGCACACCTTGCACGCGCAGCTCCCAGCGAGCCGATCTATGCCAATAGCAAGCGCCGGACCGCACGGCACGCTTAGGAGCAGCCCCCGTCGGATCCAATCGGAACTCTTCCCGGTGCAGTATGCATCTAGGCCGGCCTCTTGCGCATCTACTCAAAGCAGTACAGCGCACCATCTACATCGACATGCAGGTATCTTATAATATACTAAACCTAGCTAGGTTTGATTTACCCTGCTTTTTTTGACTTTTTCCTATCAGTGAAAATCTGACCAACCGGAACATGCCACGTGCTTTCTTAGGGGACCTGGTAGGGTGCGTTTTCATGTGCATCTAGCAGGTTTTCGTACGATACGTACCAGATTTTTCTATGAGAGAATTCTTTATTTGGCCCTTTCTTAAAGTTTGGTTTTTTATTTGACCTAAATAAAATTTTCTTCCTTATTTGACAGCAAAAGTAATTTTTGTTCTTAAATGACATTTTCGTGCATTTTAGACACTAGCAGTGTTAAGTGTGAAGTAAAAAGACCATATTGCCCCTGTAATATTTTTGTACCCTCATCATCATCAATACAAAAGAAAGAAACAACAAGCATGTGGCTGTGGCCACTAAAATGTGATTTTTTTTCAAAACTATGATATATTTTATAGCATTTTCGGAAACTATACCATGATTTGCTTAAAAATCAAAAGTAGTAGCCCGTCGGCCATCTGTGGGCCGAAGTAGGACTTTTCGGCCACAGCTAGGCCGAAGTAGGGTTTTCGGCCATCTCCTGGTCGAAGTAGGACTTTTTGGTCAAGTCTTGGCCGAAATAGACTTTTTGGTCAAGTCTAGGCTGAAAAGTACTTTTTTGTCTCATGTAGGCCGAAGTTGCATGGCTCATACAATCCACTAAAATGTATTTTCTCGCCACCCGTTTCCTGCCACCCCCTTCCCGCCATATGTTCCCGCCACCCGTTTCCCGCCAATCCCTTCCCGCCTTATTTTCCCGCCAATCCCTTCCCGCCTTATTTTCCCGCCATACCGCAGTTATTCTTTCCCTCCATTTTCTCCTCTGTATCTATAAAACCCCCTTCAGGCGGAGGTGGATAAGCATTCCGGTGTAGTGTAGTCGAGATGTCCCATTATCCATTCGATCGTAGTTTTCACCCTGAGATGAGCAGCACTCTGTTGAGTCTAGCTACCGATTTCAGGATGAACAATAGGATAGTTCCATGGGACGAACTCACCGGTAGTGACACCATAATGAATGAGTTGGCTCACGAATTACGTAGGTCTGGGTGGCCTCAAAGGACCTATGAGGAGGTACGTAATGAACTTCTTAGGTTGCATGAAAGGTGGAAGAAGGTGGTGGAGCCGAAGAGTGAAACTTTCAGAAGGACTGCAGAAAAGCATCCATTTTATGGACTGAGGAGAGCGAGGACGACGATGATATCTTCATGCCGCCGCTTCCGGGTTCTACATCGTCGAAGGGCAAGAGTTCTGCATCGTCCAAAGGCAAGAGTTCTGCATCCTCGAAGGGAAAGAGTTCTGCATCGACAAAGGGCAAGAGGAGCGTATCGTCAAAGGGCAAGAGGGTTGCATCAACGGAGGATGACGATGATGACTTCATGTAGTATGTAAGATGTATTCCAGTTGTACCGTTTCATTCAGATGTATTTGCATTATTAGTTTGTATTGTATTATTGTAGGACATTATGTTCTATCTGAATTTCATTTTGTAGTATGTAAGATGTATTGCACAAGTTCAGCCGCACCGTTTAATTCAGATGTACTCGTATCTTAATTATCGGTTGTAGTCTATTTGGAAATGTAACTGGAATAAGAATGCGAATTAATAGTAATATGTCTCTCGCATACATAAAACAATATATGTCTCCTGATCACATAGAAGCAAGTGCGATAGTAACACATACATGAAGCATGTCTCATACATAAATACTGACACACAGCTGCGAATAGTCTGAAACTAACATAGATAATGAGTCATACATAGATAGATAAGCATATCACTGCGGGGGACGACGACGAGTCTGGGTCTTCCTCGGGCGAGGACCGGAAGGCGATAAGCGCTGAGGCGGTGGACGAGGCTCGCGATAACCACGACCATAGTTAATCTCGTCTGTCACGGTCTGTGTCTCCTGCGTCGGTGGTGGTGGTGGAGTGTGAAACACTGTCTGCGAGAAGCCATAAATGTTTGTAGCTTGGTCATCATCCTCGCGGTCGCCCTCAAAGTACGAAGCACCACCACTAAGGATCGGTGACTGCTCTGAATGCATGAACGGTTGCGACTGGTTGCCGCCTGCGGTATAGTAAAATTGATACAAATGCATGAACGAAGCACCACTAGTAAGCATCAGTGACTGCTGAGAATGCAAGAACGATTACTACACTGTTCAAAAGAATGTAGTGAGTAGTGTTACCTAGATTCATCTGCTGATGCCAGTAAACGCTCCCTAGCTGTGAAGGAGGTGGCTCATGCCAGGAAGAGCTCCCTGGCTGTGAAGGAGGTGGCTTATGCCAGGAAGATCTCTCTGGCTGTGAAGGAGGTGGCTCATGCCAGGAAGAGCTCCCAGCTGTGAAGGAGATGGCTCATGCCAGGAAGATCTCCCTGGCTGTGAAGGATGAGGTTCTGCACGGTGCACAGAGGGTCGTGGTTCTGAACGGTGCATAGAGGGTCATGGTTCTGAATGCTGTACAGAGGGACGTGGCGGACGATGTACTGGAGGAGGAAGTGCAACATCCGAAGTCCGTCTACACGTAACAGCTGCGTAAATCCCGCGTAGCTTGTCATCAAGACGCCTCAACCATGAGACGCCCTCTCGCGGTGGGATAGTTTCTCCCCTCTGAAAGCACCGCATTAAAGCGGAAACCTCCTCTCGCGCCTGTAGTGTCAAGTCACTCTGTACACAAAGAGTTAACCAATTATATCCTCGTTGTATGATAGACACCACGAATAGACAACCAAGCGAATATGTCCAGATTAACAAAAGACTTAACATATGAGAACCAAGGCATTTATCGTGTGGTGTCTGGTTCCCACAACAGAGGCAGTTGGGTACATATCGCTGGTGAGAGGGGCTTCGATCTGATCAGGAGCAGCTGATGGAACCAAGTAGATCCTCGTTGTATGCCGGTAACGCTGCAGATACAACCCGAACATTTCCCAGTTAAAGGGCCGAACCTCACCCCAAATATTTGTCGCAGCGGTAGTCCATTCGTCAACGTAAGGGGTAATGGTCTGAAGCCAATAAGGCATGGACTTGTTTCCTCCTAGGCGACTGTCCCTGAGATTGACATGCGCGATACATGATTAGGTATATTATGAATGCAGAGCTGACAACTAAAATAGTATTAGTACTTACTTGTGCACGTGGTCTGGCAAGTGTGGAATATTTAGAATCTCAGGCTGTTGATATAGACCGAACTATCTCATCACCCTATGAAGAGACATCTCCTCAACCGTCACGTCGAACACCAACTTGGCCTTGGTCATCCAAAAGTGCCGATCTCTAGTGCACAATCCAGAAATCCCAACTGGGTACCTCGTTGATATAGCCTGAGGCGAGTATGGCTCCCAAATAACTTGATCCTCGTGCAAACTATCAAACTGCGCCATGAAGGACGGGTAGCATCCCCTAACCTGAGTATGCGCAAACTGTCTCTGTGCATGACAACAAATAAGCATTAGTAATACTATTGAATGGCAAGAAATAATTGAATTAATTGTTACTTAATATAAAAGTACCTCTCGCCGTGTCCAAACAGATCCCATAGTAGGTAAGTCGCCGATAGCAGGCACATAAGTCCCAGCTAAGTCCTCCAAACCAAAAGGTTTATCAACATAGACATAGGGTCGTCCAATAGGGAATCTTTATTGCCCTTCCCTTCTTTCTCTTAGTATTAGGAGGGTCAATTGCTGGCAAGTCACAAAGACCTACTGGCTCCTCTAGCTCCGCGATGAGTGCTGCTAATTTAACCTGATCTTCTTCCATTTTCTTCCTCGCACGGACCTGCTTCCTAGTAAACTCATCTAGTTTTGACCAAATAAATTCGTATTTCCGCTGTTGGCTCTGCTTGCATAATTTTTTGAACAAGTTCATCAACCGCTTGTTCTTGAACTGTGAGAAAAAATTAGCCCCAATATGGCGCATGCACCACCAGCTCTGCAAGTCCCTCCAAGGTGTTGGTTCGTCATCTGCTGGATTACGAAGTGTCTTCACGGCCTTCAATATACTAGCATGTCTGTCATGAATGACACACACGTTTGGTCGGTCCTTCACGATGGCAATTTTCACTTGGCGGAAGAACCATACCCAACTGAGAAAGTTCTCACCCTCCACAAATGCCATGGCAAGTGGGATGATTTGATTGTTCCCGTCCACACCAATAGCAGTCAGGATTTGCCCTCTATACTGACCGGTCAGGAATGTACCATCCACAAACATAACAGGAGGACAATGTCGGAAAGCTTCGATGCACATAGCAAAAGAGAAGAACACTCGTTTCAACACCTTGAAATCTGGTATACTCAGCAACCTCATGTGTTGTACGTTCACATAAGTGCCGGGATTCCTCTCCTTTAGTATGCCCAGGAGACGGACAACATTATCATATGAGTCGAAGAACGTCCCAAACCTTTCCTCCATAGCCTTCTGCTTAGCCCTCCAAGCCTTCCCATAAGGAATGACATAATTTCATCTGACCTTCACTGTTGTCTGGATGTGTTTTGCTTCCATATCTTTCTTCTCTACTATCTCAGTATACATGAGTTGCGCAATGAGACTTGAAGTCAGGTTCGGATGCTTGACCAGCAGGTTCGTCCTCACACAATTATGTGGGACGACAATGGTGACAACCCAGTGGATGTCATATTTCGGCACGTGCCCGTGCACCTTCCCAGGACAACCTGTTACAACACATTTCACAATATAGTTTGTTGGACTTGATATGTGTGTCCGGAAAACCCTCTGCGTAGACATAGCCCACTTTATCACCGCATACTTCAATTTTTTCTTTGTATCAAACATAGCACCTATCTGTACTTGGTTCAGATTATACTGCCATGAAGTCTCATGGCCATCGTTGACCGTAAGGCCGGTGGATATGTCCTGCTCCCATGCAGAAGGAATCGGTACCTCCACTTCATCCTCAGAATTTTCAGAATCCAGTTCCTCCACCAATCCATCCTCGTCCTCTTCCTCCATCACCCTCTGCATTTCATCCCCTTCCTCATCCCCATCAGCAATACCAGAACCAGCTAATATTATCGACTGGCTACTCTGCCCAGTATCAGGACCACAAACATTGTGTGGCACGTAGTCTGACTCTTTCTCGGGTTGGCTAGCATCCACATCGTGTGGCTGTGACCCGGATAAAACAATCTCGTTAGCCACTTCACTGCCTTGGCCGGGTTCATACCCCCTGTGGAGTTGTATGGTATTCTCCTCCTTCGGCACAGGTTGCACAAGTGCATATGGGTGGATTCTTCGGTCTTGGCACCGTCTTAACAAGGACAACCAATGCTGGCTCCTATCTACCGGCATCAGCTCCCACTTGACATTTTTACAAGATTTGGTCCACAATGCATGAATACTGACGGAACATACTTCAGGATCTAGCCCGAAACTAGTTGTCAACCAGTACTTCAATTGTCTAATGTCCAGTCTGTCCGGGTCTGCTAGTGTCATGACGCCATTTTTAAACTCGCTAAGATCAACTCCCAACTCATTATATCGAACATTACCAGCGCCGTAGTAAACATTCAGATTTACTGATTCGGACATTTTCACCTGTCAGACATTGCCATCTTCTCATTAATCACAACAAACACTAATATTATCCGCTGCACTAACTAAAATCCGCTAAAATGCCACCACATACAAATTAACACTAACACAATTTTTATTATCCGCTAAACTAACACAATCATTATTATTCTGCTACACTAACACAATTATTACTCCGCCACCACATACAAATTAACACTACAATTCGCAATATAATTTATCTACGCTAACTAAACTATGCAACTCAAAGAAAATTTGTCAGGATATGATTACACCTTAGCGGAGGTGCTTGCACCACCAAACAACGACGGCACCACCGCCGCCCCCTCGACGACCGGAGGTTCAACTCCAGTCACCCCCAAGCCGCACCTCCTCCTCCACAGCTACTGCTCCCCCACAACTCCTACTCCTCCTCATCAACACCTCCTGCCCAACCGCATCTCCTCCTCCCCACCATGGCTCCTCCTCCCCACCATGGCTACTCCTCCCCAAACGCACAGAAAACTATCCCATAGCAAAAAAAACACCATAGGCCGTTTGAGATTGCTACAATCTACCGATTCAGTGGCTTAGATGTGGAAATGGGTGGCAAACAGAGGAGATCAGCTAGGGGTGGTGAGGTACAGAGAAGAAACGAGAGAGAGAAAGAAGAAACAGAGGCACACAGGCGAGAGGAAGGAGACGCCGCGCGGTGCCTTATCCGGCACTTTTCGGCCGATGCGTGGCCGAAAAGTACTTCGGCCGTTGCCTGGCCGAAAAGGTCCACTTCGGTCGGCCCCTGGCCGAAGCTACTATTTTCGGCCATACGCGGCCCAGCTAGCGTGTCTTCGGTCAACCGCGGGCCGAAAAGCCCATTTCGGCCGAGCTGCAACCGAAAAGTGCTACTTCGGCCAACACCTGGCCGACGGGCTACTAGTTTTGGTTTTTTTTCATTACATGCTATAGTTCTCGAAAATGCTATATTATATATCATAGTTTTGAAAAAAGATCCTAAAATGTCGTGTGTTGTGTGCCTCGCGTGTGTGTTAGCCGGCGGCTTGTACGTAAATACATGTGTACTTGCAGATCATGTATACGTGCATGTACTAGGATCATACATTCTTCTAGAACTAGAATTCATGATTCTCCATGTCAAAAAAAAGAATTCATGATTGTTGTACATGCAGATCGTGTATACGTGCAGCGTTTGCCGTCGTGGTGGCGTCCGGCACCGCGTCTGGCTTTGCCTGGTTGGCTGCAGAAGCAATCGCCGCCGAGTCGCCGATTCAATCGAAGCCAAAAGATACGAATTAACTTAGGGATTAGGGAACGAAACGACGGAAGTCACGGAACGTACGTGCGTTGCGGCTAAAGTTTGGTCTATCGATCAGATGGATCCATGTGACAAGAGGCAGCATATGCGCATATGGATGATCTAACCAAATTATTAGAGCATACATCCCTAAAATATGGATGAACTGATTGTCTTTTTACTATATGTAGAATAGTTACACAATACATTAAGGACGCGACTAACCACCAGCCGACTGGTGTTTAGCGACAGATCCGCACGAGCGTACACCTGCGTCCCTTCCTGTGCGTGACCCAATTCGGCAGCTCCACCCACGACCCAGACTTCTCTCGCGAGGCCCACCTCCCCCCTCCTGCGTCCCTCCCCGCGCAACGCATCGAGGCCCAAAGACAAATTAACACAGCCCATTTGGCCCACCTCCCCCCTCCTGCACGTGACTTACCAACCCCAAACATAGTTTCTTACCTCCATCGCAAGAAACAGCCACCTGCCCCGATCAGTTCTCCCCTCTCTCCCCGACGCGCCTCCATCGCCGGCAACCTCGGCGCCAGATCTGATCCACCAAAAAAAAGGAAACCACGAAAAAACACCACCAAAATCACAAGGATTTGAGGGAGGGCCCCGGTTTACCACAAGAACATCACATGGGTTATCATCAATTCGTCCAAATTTCGTCATAATCAGGCAAAAAGAAAGGAGGTAAGTGATTCAACCTCTATACACATGCTGCATTTGCATCTCATACCAATAAAAATCAAAGGCAAACAGCATGGGGAAAAAACAACAAGAATATGTATGAATTTCATCTTTTTAAGCATGCAAAAAAGGTAGTACTTTTACTACATGTGTGTAATTCCTCTGTTGAAATTGAGTTACCACTCAAATTCGGACGGGTTACCAACAAAAAAATTGACTAAATTTCATCTTTTACAGGCAAGTTAGAAAATACATGTATGAATTTTCTCATTAAAACTGACATACCATCTCGATTGAAAATAGATTACCAGAGTGTGTGCATTGAGTAATCAGCATCCTGTAAGGCTTATTCAACATAAAAAAAGATCCTTTTCTTCCTTTATATATTGAACACACCCATGTCAGAACAAGTTATCATGCTAATTCATTACAAATTATCAGGAAAACCCAGAACCAAAGGTGCTAAAAACACTACAAAGATTTACATTGTTGCCACCATTCTTTTTTGATAAAAATGAAGTTCATGAAATGAGGTTGATAGAAACTGTCGCTGTCATACTCCCATATGCTGGTTACTGCCAAAACGATACCTGTTATAAAAAACAAGTAATCATTGCAGTAAAAGGAAAAAAATATAGTTGTTGTGAAAAAATAATCAAGATTGCTTGTAATTGTGGAAAATTAATGGGTGCAATCATATGTGCTAGCAGGTGCTGCAACACAAGAAAATGGCGCATGACAACGGGGGTAATGTGGATGTCACGATGAGTGGTGTGGGGACAAACCAACAGTGTGAATATGCACACACGGCAAGCTTTGGTTCTGCCAAAACAGATGAAGGTAAAACATTTACCATGCTACCACATTTTTGTACACAAACTTGTTACCATCGAACTTGAATTGCAACTACCACCCTAGGTTACCATGAATTTAGGTACAATTACCACACTTACTGCATACAAATTATCATGCAATCTGTATTGCAATTGGAATTACATGCTTTCACTGGTTATCATGAATTTAGGTACAGTTACCACACTTACTGCATACGAATTATCATGCAATCTGTATTGCAATTGGAAATACATGCTTTCACTTTACAGCTACAAAAAACATCTTAATGCATGCAAACTTTACCAAGCAACTGGAGTACAAGTTATCACTAGTATTGGCATGCAGAAAATATATCACAAAATAACAACTTTCAAAAACATTACAGGTGCTACTTCTAGAAGCAACCCGATGGTTCGAGAGACAAGCAAAGAACCGACTACTAGCAGCATAGGGGGGAGAGAAAGCTTCTTTGATCATTTAGTCAGCGAGCCAGCGAGTCCAGAAACAGGAGGAGAGAATGCTGAACAGGGAGACAAAAATACCGAGGCATACTCCACACCGAAACCTCCTAATGAAACGATGAAGTTTGATACTTTTGAGGAAGCTTGTGAACACTGCAGGCAATATGCACAGAGACATGGGTTTGGAATGAGACTGGAATACAGTCAAAGACAATACTGTAAGCAGAGTCCTCTTGGTTCGTGGGAAATACGGCAAGCCAAAAACAAACAAGGAAGAGACAGAGGATGTGTAGGACCCAAAAGGCATCGTGAAGAAGAGGAAAAGAGGGAAGGTTGTGAGGTCTGGATGTCCGGCCCACCTTTACATCACCCACACGGATGCGTGGTGGAGAGTCAAACGCTTCAACGACGACCACAACCACCCTCTAATAAGAAAGCCGTCCTTGACAAAGTTCCTATCATCACATAGGAACATTCCAAAAGATAAGCAGGACTTCTTAAAGATATTGCACGGATTCAACATAGAGACAGCAAGACAGATGCAACTAATGGAATGGTTCTACGGGAATCCTAAAGATGTACCATACACCACAAAGGACATCGCAAACCAGCGAGCTAAATTCCGGATGGAGTACCGCCATGCTGATGTGGCGAGCACAATCTCGTACTTCCAAGATATGAAGGCACAAGATCCAGATTTCTATTGGAGAATAAAGCTTGATGATGAGGACAGAGTGGAGAATTTATTCTGGATAGATGGTGCGTCGCGCAGGGCATATGCTAGATACAATGATGTCATCTCATTTGACACAACATACATGACAAACATGTACAAAATGCCCTGTGCACCCTTCATTGGCATTAATAACCATGGGCGGTCTATCCAATTTGGTTGTGGGTTTGTTCGAAACGAACTATCTGGTAACTTTGTGTGGCTGTTTAATGCATTCTTGCATGCAATGGGTGGAATTACGCCAAAGAACATAATAACAGATCAAGATTTTGCAATGAGGAGTGCTATTGATGAGGTGTTCATTGGGATAGTACACAGGAATTGCCGCTGGCATATAATGAAAAAAGCACAAGAGAAGCTTGGGAAGCTGATGGCTGACAATGAACCACTAAATAATGCATTCAAGGATTGTGTTGACAACAGCCTGACTGGTATTTTACTTCCCACCCCTCACTAGCTTAAAACACAGGAAAATGGGCACATAGAGAAATGGGTTTACATGCATGATATCAACAGTTACCATGTAATAAGGTGACAAGTTACCAGAGGATTATAACAAAATTACCTACATTAATTATTTTCTGTACTACCCCTATCATGTTCATGTTTGTTGGACACATTTCATTCGTTCACCCACACTAGTTACAACAAAACTTTTCAATCACCAGCTAGTGCTGATTGATATGAGTATCTTTTTGTTGCTAGTTAAAAATGTTGCTTGTACTACACACACAGAGTGGTATTCGCTTTGGAAAGAAAAACTTATCATGTCTGCAAAGTAATTACCATGATCCTTCAACTAAATTAACCATGTGTGTGTGACAGAATTATCAACAACAGTGGTGTTCCTAGTTACCAATATGTTTGAACCAATGTTACCATCCTTCAATACTTGATGTTACCATGTTTATGTTATGAATGCAGTTGAGGAGTATGAGCACAAGTGGTGGGTGATGATGGAAGCGTATGGCCAGACTGACAACGAGCATTTCCAATGGCTGTGGGAGAACAGGAAGTGTTGGGTCCCGGTATACTATATGCACGATTTTTTCCCGTTCTTGCAGACCACGGCAAGAAGCGAGGGATTTAACTCTGTGCTCAAGAAGTATGTCAACCCAAACAACTCACTGGTCGAATTCGCACAACAGTACACTGCGATACAGGATAAGGTGATGGCTAGCGTGTTAAAAGAGCAGTTGGAAACAGTGTACAAAGAAACCGAAATGTACTCGATGAACCCGCTGGAGATGCAGGTGCGGGGGCTGTACACACATAACTTGTTTTGCAAGTTCCAGGTGGAGATGAAGGTGAAATCAGCATACAGATGCGACGCATTGGATGATGGTACTTTCAAGGTCAGCTCAGTGCGGGGGATAATACCAAAATATGGAGACAGGGACTACCATGTGCAAGCAAACATGGTTGAAGAGACATACTCGTGTAGTTGCTGCAAGTTTGATCGTGACGGGCTACTGTGCGCGCACGTACTACGAGTTATGGACCAAATTGGGGTATACGAGATACCTGAAAAGTACATCCTAAAGAGGTGGACCTAGGATCCAGAGGAGGATCTTATTCAACCTGATTTCGAACAGCCGACAGCTAAGAAGTCGATGCCAGAGGAGGGGAAAAGCATCATGCGATACACGTCAATTCTTAAAGAATTTAAGGCATCGGCCAAAGACGCTTGCCTAACAGATGACGGGACCAGATTGGCAAGAAAACACCTGTATAATTTCAAGGAGGAGCTTGAAATACTAAAGAACAATCAACTTAAAAAAGCAAGAAAGGAAAAGGAAGAAGCAAAAGGATCGTTTCAAGGACAGCCGGATCCCTGCTCGATACCTGTGGGGCGGATGAATGAAGACAGCCCTGTCACACATCACCAAAACGCCCCCGATGCAAGACATCCGGAGAACCCAGCCACACAGCAAACAAGTGCAACTAATGTGAATCGACAGGAGAACACCGCCACACAACAAGAAAGTGCTACTCATGTGTAGCGACATGCTGACCCTGCCACACAGCAAGAAAGTGTGCGGGTGACGATACATGCTAGCAAAAACAATCATGCTTTTGTCATCCAGCCCCCACATCCTGATGCAGCTCCGTCCTCAAACACAAAGTTGATACTAGACCCTCCCAAGACTACAACGAAGGGGCGGCCAAAGTCAAAAAGAAAGCAATGAGGTTTTGAGATTGCAAAACCAAAGACAAAAAGGAAATGTGGTGTGTGCGGGAGTCTGGAACATGACAAACGCACATGCAAATCTCCCCTGGCAAGATAAATGAAGAAGGTGCTATTAAAATGGAAGATGGTGGCTGCATGTTTTTTTCATGGACCATTATGTGCAAGCTACAAGCCCCATAACATTCCAGTTATCATCATTGTATCGTAGATTTTATCATGGCTTTGTAATGAAAACAAGTGTATCTCTATAATTTAAGCAAGCTATCAGTACCCTGTTATGCCAGTTACCAGCAAATGTTTGATGGGATTGACATGGATTTGTAAATCCAAAATTTTTATATCTTAACCAAGCTATCAGTACACTATTATGCCAGTTACCAGCAAATGTATGATGGAATTGACATGGATTTGTAAAAGCCAATATTTTTATATCTACATTTTTTGAAGGCTACCAGCACTGCATTGTATTACTTATGAACAAAAAATTAGTCCTGCTTGCACTTCTAAAAATTGCTTATGAACAAATTATATTCACAGTAGTGAATTAGATCATATAGTCAGTGACTTTGGACTATGTATACTATAGTAAAACAGCATGTCAACACTTTGCTCCATGGCATTGTCATGACAGATTCATATAAAAAAGTTATCATCACAGTTTGGCAGAAGTTATCACACGGTAGTAAAAAAAATATCAACTCATCACCCGCTGCCGAACATATGATAGCGCCACTGTGTGCATTTGTTTTGATAATGATCTAACCACCTCAATGTCATAATTTTGCGGAGAGCTGGAATTTGTTCATGAGTTAAGGCTGGAACATTTTTGCCATCCCACACCTCAAGGAACGTGCAGGAAAAAAATCCACAATCAATGCTGAAACATTTGTGATGAAAAAAACAACACAACATCAGTTTAATTAGAGTTTCGGACCGGGTCAATAAACAGGGATGAGAAACATGTAGTGGGATGTTAAAAAAAGAGTGAATAATCCACAACTAACCCATTATACTGTTTCAACACATCAATGTACACAAGTTCATAGTCCTCGATCTGCTTATGCGAGTCCTTGTAATTTATCAACCAGGCCTTCTTTATTGCATTCATGTATCTTGTCGCATGCTCGAGAAGAGAAGGACTATCTTGTTCACGCAATGAACTAGAACTTCAAACCACTTCGCCCTAAGATTTAGTGACAACACATACCAATGCCCGTCATCTGGACCGCGGCCCAACTTTTGCAAAACAGGGAATAGCAGCTGCAAAAAATTAAAAGGCAGTAAGCATAGAAGTAGTTGGAAAAGAAACAAAATTACCAAGATAACAAATGGTCATGAAATTCACATGGGAGGCAACTAGAAAAAGAAGTTATCAGGATAGAAAGGTCAAAAGTTACCAGTGTGCATGAAACAGGTTATCATGACATGAAGAACAAACAATATCCGCAAATAACAGGAAGTTACATGATATTAACAGGAAGTTGCCAAGACACTAACTGTACAGTTACCAGATCCAGCAAACATAACATACCTGATCCTGGTGACTAAGAATGTAAAACTTGTCCCATCGAAAATACTTCAGTAAACACTTGGATTTGAAGTCTCCTATCAACAGATACACAGAGAGCACCCAAGGGAAGATGCGCCTGTTTGGCGTTTCCTTATACTGGAGAACACGAACATGTAACTCGGCAATGCTGGTTGATAGTTGCCCAACTCCCTTCACACAATTGGCAAGCTCGCCAAGGGTGACCCACCTACCATCAATGTCGATGACCCTAACACTACAAAAAACAAAAACAAAAAAATATTTAAAAAATACATTTCAAAAAATGGCGCACAAATAATGATTTGTGTTAAGAAAGATGAGAAAAAGGATGGAAACATACTCTTTAATCTTAGAGTTAGAATCAGTGGTATGCTTGATAACTTCATTGTAAACATACTCTTCCTCCTCGATCGGTGTGAGGGTGGAAAAAGGCGGGAGTAGGTATTTGGACGGGTGGGTGACCCTAACTTTCTGAATAAAGGATTTAGGAGTTGAACTACGCACTAAATGCTCTGTGCGATGTGGTAACTCTGGTGTGACAAATGTTGGACTTTGAGGGTTGTCTGGTAGAAACAGAAAAAATAGAAAACCATGAATTATCATCAGATGGGAGAAAGAATTATCAAGTGATGGGTCAAAACATATCAACTGCACATGTTTTGATTATCAAGTGGTGGTCCATAATTGAAAAACAAAGAAAGTGGTTTGTGCAAGGGTTGCAATGTTCATGGAGCAGGAAAAAAATCACCTATTTGAACATTAGATTTCCCTTTTAATGCTGGATTGCCATGTTCAAATTCTTCCCACCACATGAGAACCTCATCATCGTCAATCTCAACATCATACACTTGCACACGACCAACTTCCGGTGTTACTTAAATAAAAAAGAGCGATGGGGACATGAACAGTAGTGATAAACAACATAAATTGTTGCAAAAAAAACAGGTATTAAAAATTGAGACAAGATACAAAAAGTTATCAGGAACACAATATAGAAGATACCAGGTAATGTGAATGTGGATTACCAGCACACATGTATGGGCCTTTTAAGGAACAAATTAGATAACACTGGTGCATACCGAGGAACAGCTGTGATATAAACAAATCATCATAACATGTAAAAAAGAAGACCAAAAAGAATTGTATAGCCCAGAATTGGTAAAGAATGCATATGTGGCTGGAGTTATGGTGTCAATGGTTCATAAATTGACAGGATCTGAACATTTGAGTTACCAAGATGTGTCACATAGAGTTATCAGGGTGATTAAAAATTGAGGGAATAATAAAAAAGTTCAGATGAATAACTACGAGTGCAGTACTGTTTTGTAAGCATGACAATGAATTAAGGAAAATAAATAGGCAATGATAGGAGATGTACGTATTACGCGCTTACTAAAAGTCAGTAATGGATAACATCGGCTTTCAAAACTGATAAAGTTACCAGGGTGGGGGGGAGGAGGATGGAGTTATCGTCTATGCTAGCATCATACAAAATATTGTAGCAGACACAACAGAAATATATATTACGGGTACTGAAAGCACATATGTTCATTTACATCACACAAAAGTATAGAAGTAGTATTACATTCATCCATACACACGGAATAATAGAAAGTTCCAAACACATAAATAAAAAAGAGCACACCAAGGCACAAAACAATACGATGAACACTCACATATCTCAATCCATCACTCTCGCGGCATAAAAGCGAAGACACAAGGTCTTCACTTACCAGAGTTGTTGGGTGGCGGAGCCCAGCAACCGGTTGCGCATTGGTAACTTTCATCACTGCCTTGCCCTTCGAGTCAGCATCAACGGGAGCTGCGAGCCCTAGAACGGCGTCAGGGCCAGTAGCTGGTGCTGCAGGTGGTACTTGAGCAGATGGCGCCGCCGCAGGTGCTTCTGGTGCTGCAGGTGGTACTTGAGCCAACGTTGGTGCAGCTTGAGCCTTTGCAGTTGCTTCAGTAGATGGTGGCACTTGTGGACTCGCACCAAAGATGGCATCCAGCCCATGAGAGCAGCTGGGTGGCGTAAAATTACCATCGTAGTCTCCAGCTCCAAGGGTGCTCAACTCCAATGCAGGGTCAGCAACTGCTTCAAAACATCACAAGTAACATACAAATAAGGAAAAAATGCATCAGGAAAACATGTAGATGACAATGTTTTTGTTAGTGCCAGAAACATTATCTTGAGTTATCATGGATTAAACAGACAAGTTATCAATATAAGAAAATTAAGTTACCAACCTGTGACAACAGGATTATCGGCATCATTCTCTTGACCTCCAGCTGTAGCCGTATCAATAGGCATATTGACTCTGGTACTTCCCACAACTTTCTCAGCTACAACGGAAAAAGATTAAACACATCGTCAACAAAAAACATCATAAAAATACAAGAAACAAAAAACAGATGTGATGGCAAACAGAACTACCTTCACTTCCATCATGAACTATATTCGGGACGACTTCATTTTCACGTTCAACAGCCACAGCCACGCTGGCGATGTCTTCAACAGCAGCAGTAACAGTTGCCGCGGCAGCTAGCTGAAAAACAGCGTCATTAGAAACACCAGCCGATGTTGCCGCAACAGCATCAGATGCGCCCTCGCTAGATGCTGCTGCTTTTTCAGACGGAGATGTCGTCGTGGGAGATTCATCAATATGGATAACTTCTGTTGTCTCCGATGACATTGTCTGCGACAATGTTGCCCTTAATCGTGGAGAGGATCTGGTCTTGGCGAATTTCACCTTTTTCACAGCAGTTTTATCTTTTGAACGACTGAAAAAAATCGGTACACAAGGGTAGTAGTGAGATTACACATGTCGCTAAACCTAAGTTACCACATGCTTCAATCAAAAAAGGATGTCACATATATTCAGGTATAAGTAGCATACAGGGAAAAAATACAGAGTTATCAAGGACTAGAAATATAAAGTTATCAAATGATATGAACAAAAAAACCAACAATTATTTTTGAATAACTGCAAACTAGAAAGGTATGTGAACACCTTTTTCCTGGTACACTTGGAGAACCCTTAGCAGCGGCAACTTGTTTCATAGGTGCACTGAATGAAAAAAATAACCAAATGTTACAAGCACATACAACTATCAAGATTGGTAACTCTGAATTACCAGGGGGGCAAAGTTGAGTTATCAATGTTCATCAAAATGAGTTATCAGACAACAAAGAACAAAAAAACTGCTGAACATAAACGAAAGTAACAATTTGAATACCTTTCCACTGGTGCAATCCCTGAATCCTTAGCAGCAACAGATTGTTTGCCGGGGGCCCTGCACATGAAAAATGAG
Source organism: Triticum urartu (assembly GCF_003073215.2). NCBI lineage: Eukaryota > Viridiplantae > Streptophyta > Magnoliopsida > Poales > Poaceae > Triticum > Triticum urartu. The sequence continues at coordinate 49,176 of NW_024112000.1, read as the reverse complement.
CAACTTGATCACCAGCATGAAATTACCCAAACTACCTTACTCAAATAAATGTATTTACCATGTTGTTTCAGACACATAATTAATAAAAAGGACATTGGAAATAATAATTCACCTGCGTGGGGCCTCCTTACGCACGGTGGACAGTGGGACGGAGACACCGGTTCCCTTTTCAGCAACATGTATACGAAGCTCCTGGACCACAACTTTCTTCACAGCTAAATGAATCTCATATGCTGATAGTGCAATTGGTGAAGACGGCCTTTGCGATGGGCTGGCAGGCACAACTGGTGAAGTTGGACGGGGGGTGATGGCACAGTTGGTGAAGCTGAACGGGGGGGTGATGGCACAGTTGGTGAAGCTGAACGGGGGGGTGATGGTAGCCTAAGTTTCTTGCGCCTCTGGTAAGCCAAATTTTTCAAAAGCTGAGCACCGCACCGCTTGACAGAAGAGTCAGTGGCCGCCTCAGCTTGCGTGTCTGTCAGACCTTGCTGGCTAAGCCCTACATCACCTGATTCGATGGATGCTGCATGAGATGTTCCGGTGAGTAAGATCTGAGACTCAATTAGGTTATCATCAACAGGGCAGACAGGGGTGTCTTCAACATCTGGTCTTGTGCCATCATGGGATTTGACAGTTGCACCATCAAGATGTGTGGTGTCATCATCAGCTGGACCGCTGCCCATGTCCACATCCACGGTACCACTGCCTAAAGCAACAAAAGGATCTTTACGGCAACGACGAACAACTCGATACTCATCATCATCATCGGAGTCAGCGTCAGAATCAGAATCATTGCCTCCGTGATACTCGTCATCGCTGTCAGAATCTTCAGCCACATTCTTTCCAGCACTTTCTGGTTGCCTGCCTTGCGATGACCGCGTAGTCCTTGACGTCGTACGGGCGGCAGAGGAGATAACGTTCAATCCAGCGTCTAGCTGATGGGATGCATGTGAATGGCCCTCATCATCTAAAGCGGTGAATGATTCCACAAGATTGCCTATGATGCCAGCCATGGCGGACGTGAATCGAGCGACTATCTAAGTTGATTTGGCAAATTTCTGTTCAACATAAAAAATGCAAAAAAATGGAAAATAACTAGTAAGTTATCACCAAAATGCAACAAAAGTTATCATAAATTAAAAAAAAGCACACACAAAAAGAATAGTCAGTAAACAAACGTGTGGTGTCATTGCAGTAGACAAATAAATGTATTCATGATTTAGCAAACATTCAGTCACCATGAAAATGAAGATCAATATATGAGAAAGCTAAAACAGCACAGTTACATATCAGAAAAAAAAAACTTAAGTTATCTAAGAATCATCATAATAAATGCAACCAAAGTTATCACGATATCAAGTTATCACAGGAATGCTACAAAGTTATCAAGGCATTGCACTAAGAATTATCACATGGTTGCATCATAATTATTATCTTCTATAGAGGATATGCCACATTGGAAATCATCCAAATTAGCAAAAAAATAATTTATCAGCCAATGAAAAAACATAAAATAGCAAAAAAAAATCAAGAAACTAGGTTACATGCTCACCTCTTCACTGCAGCTTGGGGCAGTATGAACACGCATAAACTTGTCAAGACCTTCCAGACCACCAAATAGACAGAAATTCATGCCAAACTCAGGCTTCAACTGGAAAAAAATGTAGTGACATGACAGATAAGTAACAACAAAAAACAATGAAAATAAAATGCAGTTGCAAAAGCAGACTGTGAACTGAAAAACATAGATATATATTACCGGTAGTTTCCCGAAAGAAACTTTGTTAGCCTGAACATCCTTGTTGAGGACAAGAGTTATCAGCTTCTTTGTCCATACATTGATGGGAAAAGGACCATCAGGCAGTTCGATGCCAGGTCCAGAAAGATCAATCACATGAATGTACAATAGCTGATAAGAAAAACACAAGCGCCATGGTAAACACTTACAAAAAATCAGACACAAAATGACAAAGAAAATGACAAATGACAAAAGAGAAGGTAAGATGAAAGCATCGTCACTTACATTGTAGAAGAGAAGGCAACCCCTGGTAGGCTTGCGTTTCAACAGCGCCTTGTGCAGTTCATCAGCAATAAATTTGGACCAATTGAGATTTTTAACACCATTGATGTCACGCTGCAAGTTTAAAAAACAGAAAGAAACTGAAGTTCACCGAATGCACCACAAAAAAATATGAAAGTTACCACACTGACATATAGTAAGTTATCAGGCACACAAGAAAGAAAATGACATATTTACAAAAAAACTTACCAGCACAGCATACCAACGGGGGCTAACTTTGTTGGAGGTGGTCGGGGAAATGACTGTATTCCCCGCAAGCAGAAGCCACATACGCTTGAAAGTGTCATCAGAATTTTCAGAACCCTTTATGAGATCAACAAGATCCGTCATTTTAGGGGCATATCCGAGCTCACCAAACAACTCAAGCCCTAACTCAATATCAGCTTCAGATGGGAGGTTGTAAGGGACATCATTCCCTCCACGCGGCACGCCCATAACACGATGCACGTATTCCTCATTGATCGGAAGCCTGCCTCGGCCTGGTACGACCACCTCACGCGAATTGGGGTCGTAGAGATCAGCAAGCCACACACTGAGATTGTTGAATAGATGGTCACATTGGATATTCCGGAGGCTAGTTAAATCCATATCATCAATGGCACCCTTCTTGTCATCATTCATGTCCTTGCATGCTAGAAGAAGCGAACTGGGTGAGGCTCTATTCCGCGGAGGAGGGCGTCTCGCCTTTTTCGAAGGAACATCATCGATTCTATCACCATCTCCTTTACGCTTCCTCGGCATTGTCTCCCTGACACATAGGAAAAAAAAGCAAAGCGAATGATGATGGGGAACGTAGCAGAAATTCAAAATTTTCCTACGTGTCACCAAGATCTATCTATGGAGAGACCAGCAACGAGGGGAAGGAGAGTGCATCTACATACCCTTGTAGATCGCTAAGCGGAAGTGTTCAAGTGAACGGGGTTGACGGAGTCGTACTCGTCGTGATTCAAATCACCGATGACCAAGTGCCGAACGCACGGCACCTCCGCGTTCAACACACGTGCAGCCCGGTGACGTCTCCCACGCCTTGATCCAGTAAGGAGAGAGGGGGAGGTTGAGGAAGACTCCATCCAGCAGCAGCACAACGGCGTGGTGGTGATGGAGGAGCGTGGCAATCCTGCAGGGCTTCGCCAAGCACCACAGAAGAGGAGGGAGAGAGAGATGCATGGCTGCACCAACGAGAGATCGAATCACGTGTGTTATGGGCAGCCCCTAGGCCTCATATATATAGGGGAAGGGGAGGAGGGTGCGCCCCCTCTAGGGTTCCCACCCCTAGGGGGGGCGGCAGCCCTAGATGGCAAAGGGGTGGCGGCCAAGAGGGGAGAGGGGAGGGAGGCGCAGCTAGATGGGCCCTAAGGCCCATCCCCTTTAGGGTTTGCCCCCTTCCCACCTCTTAGGCGCCATGGGCCCTTGTGGGAGGCACACCAGCCCACTAAAGGGCTGGTCCCTCACCACTCTTGGCCCATGTAAGCCTCCGGGGTTGGTGGCCCCATTTGGTGGACCCCCGGGACCCTCCCGGTGGTCCCGGTACGTTACCGATAAACCCCGAAACTCTTCCGGTGACCAAAATAGGACTTCCCATATATAAATCTTTACCTCGGGACCATTCCGGAACTCCTCGTGACGTCCGAGATCTCATCCGGGACTCCGAACAACATTCGGTAACCACATACAAACTTCCTTTATAACCCTAGCGTCATCGAACCTTAAGTGTGTAGACCCTACGGGTTCGGGAGACATGCAGACATGACCGAGACATTCTCCGGTCAATAACCAATAGCGGGATCTGGATACCCATGTTGGCTCCCACATGTTCCACGATGATCTCATCGGATGAACCACGATGTCAAGGACTTAATCAATCCCGTATACAATTCCCTTTGTCTATCGGTACGATACTTGCCCGAGATTCGATCGTCGGTATCCCGATACCTTGTTCAATCTCGTTACCGGCAAGTCTCTTTACTCGTTCCGTAACACATCATCTCTTGATCAACTCCTTGAACACATTGTGCACATTATGATGATGTCCTACCGAGTGGGCCCAGAGATACCTCTCCGTCACACGGAGTGACAAATCCCAGTCTCGATTCGTGCCAACCCAACAGACACTTTCGGAGATACCTGTAATGTACCTTTATAGCCACCCAGTTACGTTGTGACGTTTGGTACACCCAACTTCCTACGGTATCCGGGAGTTGCACAATCTCATGGTCTAAGGAAATGATACTTGACATTTAGAAAAGCTTTAGAGCAAACGAACTACACGATCTTGTGCTAGGCTTAGGATTGGGTCTTGTCCATCACATCATTCTCCTAATGATGTGATCCCGTTTTCAACAACATCCAATGTGCATGGTCAGGAAACCGTAACCATCTATTGATCAACAAGCTAGTCAACTAGAGGCTTACTAGGGACATGGTGTTGTCTATGTATCCACACATGTTTCTGAGTTTCCTATCAATACAATTCTAGCATGGATAATAAACGATTATCATGAACAAGGAAATATAATAATAACCAATTTATTATTGCCTCTAGGGCATATTTCCAACAACCCACTTGCACTAGAGTCAATAATCTAGTTCACATCGCCATGTGATTAACACTCACCGGTCACATCGCCATGTGACTAACACCCAAAGAGTTCTGGGTTTGATCATGTTGCTTGTGAGAGAGGTTTTAGTCAACGGGTCTGAACCTTTCAGATCCGGGTGTGCTTCACAAATCTCTATGTCATCTCCTAGATGCAGCTACCACGTTCTATTTGGAGCTATTCCAAATAACTGTTCTACTATACGAATCCCGTTTACTACTCAGAATAATCTGGATTAGTGTCAAAGTTTGCATCGGCGTAACCCTTTACGACAAACTCTTTTACCACCTCCATAATCGAGAAAATTCCTTAGTCCACTAGTTACTAAGGATAACTTTGACCACTGTCATGTGATCCGTTCTTGGATCACTCTTGTACCCCTTGACTGACTCACGGCAAGGCACACTTCAGGTGCGGCACACAGCATAGCATACTGTAGAGCCTATGTCTTAAGCATAGGGGACGACCTTCGTCCTTTCTCTCTATTCTGCCGTGGTCGAGCTTTAAGTCTTAACTTCATACCTTACAACTCAGGCAAGAACTCCTCCTTTGACTGATCCATCTTGAACAACTTCAAGATCATGTCAAGGTATGTGCTCATTTGAAAGTATCATTAAGCGTTTTGATCTATCCTTATAGATCTTGATGCTCAATGTTCAAGTAGCTTAATCCAGGCTTTCCATTGAAAAACACTTTCCAAATAACCCTATATGCTTTCCAGAAATTCTACGTCATTTCTGATCAACAATATGTCAACAACATATATTTATCAGAAATTCTATAGTGCTCCCACTCACTTCTTTGGAAATACAAGTTTCTCATAAACTTTGTATACACCCAAAATCTTTTGATCATCTCATCAAAGTGTACATTCCAACTCCGAGATGCTCACTCCAGTCCTCAAAAGGATTGCTGGAGCTTTGCATCCTTATTAGCATCTTTTCAGGATTGACAAAACCTTTCGGTTGTATCATATACAACCTTTCCTCAAGAAAATCGTCGAGGAAACAATGTTTTGACATCCTATCTGCAAGATTTCATAAATAATGCAGTAATCGCTAATATAATTCCAACAGACTCTTAGCATCGCTACGAGTGAGAAAGTCTCATCATAGTCAACTCCTTGAACTTGTCGAGAAAAAAAAACTTAACGACAAGTCGAGCTTTCTTAATGATGATACTTACCATCATTGTCCGTCTTCCTTTTAAAATCCATCTATACTCAATAGCCTTACGACCATCGAGCCGTTCTGCCAAAGTCTACACTTTGTTTTCATACATGGATCCTCTCTCGGATTTTATGGCCTCGAGCCATTTATCGGAATCCGGGCCCACCATCGCTTCTCCATAGCTCGTAGGTTCATTGTTGTCTAGCAACATGACTTCCAAGACAGGATTACGTACCACTCTGAAATAGTACGCATCCTTGTCATCCTACGAGGTTTGGGAGTGACTTGATCCGAAGTCTCATGAACAATATCATAAGCTTCCACTTCAATTGGTGTAGGTGCCACAGGAACAACTCTTTGTGCCCTGCTATACACTAGTTGAAGTGACGGTTCAGTGACCTCATCAAGTCTCCACCATTCTCCCACTCAATTCCTTCGAGAGAAACTTTTCCTCGAGAAAGGACCCGATTCTAGAAACAATCCCTTATTGCTTTCGGATCTAAGACAGGAAGTATACCCAACTGTTTTGGGTGTCCTATGAAGATGCATTTATCTGCTTTGGGTTCGAGCTTATCAGCCTGAAACTTTTTCACATAAGCGTCGCAGCCCCAAACTTTTAAGAAATGACAGCTTAGGTTTCTCTAAACCATAGTTCATACGGTTTCATCTCGTCGGAATTATGTGGTGCCCTATTTAAAGTAAATGTGGTTGTCTCTAATGCCTAACCCATAAACTATTGTGGTAATTCGATAAGAGACATCATGGTATGCATCATATCCAATAGGGTACAGTTATGATGTTCGGACACACCATCACACTATGGTGTTCCAGGCTGTATTAGTTGTGAGACAATTTCCACAATGTCTTAGTTCTGTGCCAAACTCGTAATTCAGATATTCATCTCTATGATCATAACATAGATCTTCTATCCTCTTGTCACGACGATCTTTCAACTTCACCCTGAATTACTTGAACCTTTGAATAATTCAGACTCGTGATTCATCAAGTAAATATACTCAACATCTACTCAAATCATCTATGAAGTAAGAACATAACGATATCCACTACATGCCTCATCACTCATTGGACTGCACACATCAAATTGTATTACTTCCAACAAGTTGCTTTCTAGTTCCATTTTACTAAAAACGAGGCATTCAGTCATCTTGCCCATGTGGTATGATTTGCATGTCTCAAGTGATTCAAAAATCAAGTGAGTCCAAACGGTCCATTTGCATGGAGTTTCTTCATGCATATACACCAATAGACATGGTTTGCATGTCTCAAACTTTTCAAAAAACGAGTGAGCCCAAAGATCCATCAACATGGAGCTTCTTCATGCGTTTTATACCGATATGACTTACGTGGCAGTGCCACAAGTAGGTGGTACTATCATTACTATCTTATATCTTTTGGCATGAACATGTGTATCACTACGATCGAGATTCAATAAACCATTCATTTTAGGTGCAAGACCATTGAAGGTATTATTCAAATAAACAGAGTAACCATTATTCTCCTTAAATGAATAACCGTATTGCGATAGACATAATCCAATCATGTCTATGCTCAACGCAAACACCAATCTTGATGGTAGAGGGAGCGTACGATATTTGATCAACCTTGGAAATACTTCCAACACATATCGTCATCTCACCTTTAGCTAGTCTCCGTTTATTCCGCAGCTTTTATTTTGAGTTACTAACACTTAGCAACCGAACCGGTATCTAATACCCTGGTGCTACTAGGAGTACTAGTAAAGTACACATTAACATAATGTATATCCAATATACTTCTATCGACAGCCTTCTCGTCTACCAAGTTTCTAGGGTAATTCTGCTCCAGTGGTTGTTCCCCTTATTACAGAAGCACTTAGTCTCGGGTTTGGGTTCAACTTTGGGTTTCTTCACTAGAGCTGCAGCTGATTTGCCGTTTCATGAAGTATCCCTTCTTGCCCTTGCCCTTCTTGAAACTAGTGGTTTCACCAACCATCAACAATTGATGCTCCTTCTTGATTTCTACTTTTGTGGTGTCAAACATCGCGAATATCTCAAGGATCATCATATATGTCCCCGATACATTATAGTTCATCACGAAGCTCTAGCAGCTTGGTGGTAATGACTTCGGAGAAACATCACTATCTCATCTGGAAGATCAACTCCCACTCGATTCAAATGATTGTTGTACTCAGACAATCTGAGCACAAGCTCAACAATTGAGCTTTTCTCCTTAGTTTGTAGGCTAAGAAAATCGTCGGAGGTCTTATACCTCTTGACGTGGGCACGAGCCTGAAATCCCAATTTCAGCCCTCGAAACATCTCATATGTTTCGCGACGTTTCAAAACGTCTTCGGTGCCTCAACTCTAAACCGTTTAACTGAACTATCACGTAGTTATCAAAATGTGTATGTCAGATGTTCGCAACATCCACAGACAACGTTCGAGGTTCAGCACACTGAGCGGTGCATTAAGGACATAAGCCTTCTATGAAGCAATGAGGACAATCCTCAGTTTACGGACCTAGTCCGCATAATTGCTACTATCAACTTTCAACTAAATTTTCTCTAGGAACATATCTAAACAGTAGAACTGAAGCGCGAGCTACGACATAATTTGCGAAGATCTTTTTGACTATGTTCAGGATAATTAAGTTCATCTTATGAACTCCCACTCAGATAGACATCCCTCTAGTCATCTAAGTGATTACATGATCCGAGTCAACTAGGCCGTGTCCGATCATCACGTGAGACGGACTAGTCATCATCGGTGAACATCTTCATGTTGATCGTATCTACCATACGACTCATGCTCGACCTTTCGGTCTCTTGTGTTCAAGGCCATGTCTGTACATGCTAGGCTCGTCAAGTCAACCTAAGTGTTTCGCGTGTGTAAATTTGTCTTACACCTGTTGTATGTGAACGTTAGAATCTATCACACCCGATCATCACATGGTGCTTCGAAACAACGAACTGTCGCAACGGTGCATAGTTAGGGGGAACACCTTCTTGAAATTATTATGAGGGATCATCTTATTTACTACCGTCGTCCTAAGTAAACAAGATGCAAAAACATGATAAACATCACATGCAATCAAATAACAGTGACATGATATGGCCAATATCATATAGCTCCTTTGATCTCCATCTTGGGGCTCCATGATCATCTTGTCACCGGCATGACACCATGATCTCCATCATCATGATCTCCATCATCGTGTCTCCATGAAGTTGCTCGCCAACTATTACTTCTACTACTATGGCTACCAGTTAGCAATAAAGTAAAGTAATTACATGGCGTTGTTCAATGACACGCAGGTCATACAATTAATAAAGACAACTCCTATGGCTCCTGCCGGTTGTCATATTCATCGACATGCAAGTCGTGATTCCTATTACAAGAACATGATCAATCTCATACATCACATATATCATTCATCACATCCTTTGGCCATATCACATCACATAGCATACCATGCAAAAACAAGTTAGACGTCCTATAATTGTTGTTTGCATGTTTTACGTGGCTGCTATGGGTTTCTAGCAAGAACGTTTCTTACCTACGCAAAGACCACAACGTGATATGCTAATTGCTATTTACCCTTCATAAGGACCCTGTTCATCGAATCCGATCCGACTAAAGTAGGAGAGACAGACACCCGCTAGCCACCTTACGCAACTAGTGCATGTCAGTCGGTGGAACCTGTCTCACGTAAGAGTACGTGTAAGGTCGGTCCGGGCCGCTTCATCCCACGATGCCGCCGAATCAAGATAAGACTAGTAACGGCAAGTAAATTGACAAAATCAACGCCCACAACTACTTTGTGTTCTACTCGTGCATAGAATCTACGCAATAGACCTAGCTCATGATGCCACTGATGGGGAACGTAGCAGAAATTCAAAATTTTCCTACGTGTCACCAAGATCTATCTATGGAGAGACCAGCAACGAGGGGAAGGAGAGTGCATCTACATACCCTTGTAGATCGCTAAGCGGAAGCGTTCAAGTGAACGGGGTTGATGGAGTCGTACTCGTCGTGATTCAAATCACCGATGACCAAGTGCCGAACGCACGGCACCTCCGCGTTCAACACACGTGCAGCCCGGTGACGTCTCCCACGCCTTGATCCAGCAAGGAGAGAGGGGGAGGTTGAGGAAGACTCCATCCAGCAGCAGCACAATGGCGTGGTGGTGATGGAGGAGCGTGGCAATCCTGCAGGGCTTCGCCAAGACTACGAGGAGAGACGTAACGGGGGGAGATGGAGGCGCCAGGGGCTGGGTCTGAAGTCCCTCCTCTCCCCCACTATATATAGGAGGGCCAAGGGGGGGTGGTGCGCAGCCTAGGAGATCCAATCTCCTAGGTGCGGCGGCCCAGGGGAGGGTTTCCCTCCCCCCCAAGGCACCTCGGGGTGCCTTCCACCACTTGGACTCTTCCTTGGTGGAAACCCTAGGCGCATGGGCCTAGTAGGGCTGGTGCCCTTGGCCCATGTAGGCCAAGGCGCACCCCCTACAGCCCATGTGGCCCCCCGGGACAGGTGGCCCCACCCGGTGGGCCCACGGGACCCCTCCGGTGGTCCCGGTACAATACCGATGACCCCGAAACTTGTCCCGATGCCCGAAACAGCACTTCCTATATATAATTCTTTACCTCCGGACCATTCCGGAACTCCTCGTGACGTCCGGGATCTCATCCGGGACTCCGAACAATATTTGGGTTACTGCATATACATATCTTCACAACCCTAGCGTCACCGAACCTTAAGTGTGTAGACCCTACGGGTTCGGGAGACAAGCAGACATGACCGAGACGACTCTCTGGTCAATAACCAACAGCGGGATCTGGATACCCATGTTGGCTCCCACATGCTCCACGATGATCTCATCGGATGAACCACGATGTCGAGGATTCAATCAACCCCGTATGCAATTCCCTTTGTCAATCGATATGTTACTTGCCCGAGATTCGATCGTCGGTATCCCAATACCTCGTTCAATCTCGTTACCGGCAAGTCACTTTACTCGTACCGTAATGCATGATCCCGTGACCAGACACTTGGTCACTTTGAGCTCATTATGATGATGCATTACCGAGTGGGCCCAGTGATACCTCTCCGTCATACGGAGTGACAAATCCCAGTCTTGATCCATGTCAACCCAACAGACACTTTCGGAGATACCCGTAGTCTACCTTTATAGTCACCCAGTTACGTTGTGACGTTTGGTATACCCAAAGCACTCCTACGGTATCCGGGAGTTACACGATCTCATGGTCTAAGGAAAAGATACTTTGACATTGGAAAACCTTAGCAAACGAACTATACGATCTTGTGCTATGTTTAGGATTGGGTCTTGTCCATCACATCATTCTCCTAATGATGTGATCTCGTTATCAATGACATCCAATGTCCATAGTCAGGAAACCATGACTATCTGTTGATCAATGAGCTAGTCAACTAGAGGCTTACTAGGGACATGTTGGTGTTTATTATTCACACATGTATTACGATTTCCGGATAACACAATTATAGCATGAATAAAGACAATTATCATGAACAAGGAAATATAATAATAATGCTTTTATTATTGCCTCTAGGGCATATTTCCAACACCCCAACCTCTTCGCTCCGCCGCCTCCCCCAACGGACGAGGGCCACGACGACCGGGTCGTACAGCTGCCGGGCGGCCTAACCATGATGGCAAATCACAAGCCACTGGTGTGCGCCGTCCAGCTCACGGCGCGCCCAAAATCGGTGCAAGTCAAGTTGTTCAAGGGATTCTACGATGTGCGCGTCCTGGGCTCAAATGGCGAGCACGGGTTCTATCGAATCCCGATGAGCCCCGCGGGCTCGCCGAAGCTTCTCGTCGCAAACCTTGCGGCCTGCTCCATCGGCTACATCGACTGGGTGGCCACGGTGGGCCCTTGCCACGCTCCCTTCACAGACGCCGAGATCATCTGTCGCGACCTTCGGGCCCGCGACTCCACCCCGGCCTGCGTTGGGGAGGAGTAGGTCATGCAGGCTGTGGCTCGCTTCGATGCGGGCCTCCCACCGATCCCGGCCCCGCAGGCGCTGCAGATCGCCTCCGCGGACTGCATCGGTCTGCCACAGCTCCAGATTTCCCCGCCACCCTCCCCTGAGACCGTCGCTCTCCCTCCGCGTGCGGCCTCCCCCACGATCGTCTACTCTCGGCGTAGTGCTCGCATCAGGAAGGGGGAGGCGGCCAACCGCATGACGATGCTGGAGAAGGCCACCCTTCGGAAGGAGATGAAGCTCGAAGGTAAAAAGGCGGTGGCGCCACGCTCCAAGCTGCTGCTCCCGGAGGCGGAGCTCATGGAGATCGCCGCCGAGGGCCCCCCCACCGTTGCCTCGCAAGGATGCCATGCAATTTGCTGTTGCCTGCGGCGTTTCTGAGATCGACCTAAACATGGTGCCTTCCGGTGACGATGTGTGAGACCCCCTGCAGCTCCTGTCATCGGCGGCGCGACTCCCTTCCAGATCCTTCCTCGGACTACGGCTCCACCACCCTTTTTAGCTGTAGGTTTATTTGTAAGATGCGCCGTCGGCATGTTGCCAGCTACCCTCTCGTCAACCTCACTCCGTGTACTCTTTTCTTTCTGTGTTTCTCTGCCTTTCTCTTTGTTCGTGCACCGCATTTGCTAATGTACTCGATTGTTCCATCGTCCCACTATTGCTGCCTTCGATCAGCCTTTGTTGTTTCCTCGGTTTCCAATGATTAGAGAGATCTCCATAACCTCTTGGAATGTCCGAAGCCTTGGTAGACACAAGAAGTGTACCGACGTTAAAGCGACCCTAAACTCGTGCCTTAGCTATGTAATCTGCCTCCAAGAATCAAAACTTCAGGATATCTCAGCTTTTAAAGCAATCTCCTTCCTCCCCCCTAATCTTAGAAACTTCCACTCCATCCCCGCAAACGGATCAGCCGGCGGAATCATCACGGCCTGGGACGAAAACTTCATCTCCTGCTCAAAATTCCTTGCGGACACCTACGCCCTTACTTGTTGGTTCGAGACTAGGGCAGACGACCTCTCCTTTGCGATTACCAATGTTTACGGCCCTTGTGATCACGCAGCAAAGCCGGGTTTTCTGCAATCACTCATCGATCTCAAGCTCCTGATCTCCTGCCCTTGGGTGATCATTGGCGACTTCAACATCCCGCTTCGACCTTCCGACAAGTCTTCTCCCAACTTTAACATGACGGAAGCAAACCCCTTTTCCTCCACCATCCACTCCCTGCAGATGCAAGACCTCCCTCTGCTTGATAGGCGATACACTTGGTCAAACCAGCAAAATGTGCCCATTCTGGTTCGCCTGGATTGGGCGCTGGCCAACGTTGAATGGGCCACTAGGTTTCCAGATACTTCCCTCTCTTCAACCACTAGAACAACCTCCGACCACGTCCCCATTCGTTTAACGGCAGCCACATCAATCCCAAAGTCTCCGGTTTTCCGTCTGGATCGCTCTCTTCTCAACATCCCTCTCTTTAAGGAGCGGGTCACTACCAATTGGACAAGTGTTGGCCCGCGCCATGCCCACCTGGGCTCTGCCGGCATCCTTGCCCTTAAGCTCAAGCGCACTCGCAACATGGCCAAAAAATGGATGTCCAATAGCCGCTCCCCCAAGACCCTTGTGCTTAACTGCCACACTACTATCAACTTTCTCGACAAAATTGAGGAGACTAGGCCGTTGTCTCAACTTGAGTCCGACCTCCGTCTAGCTGTTAAGCTCTCGTTGCACCGGCATAATGCGGCTGTCGCAGCATACTGGCGGCAGCGGGCAAAGCTGAAGGATTGCCTTCTAGGTGATGAAAACTCTGCCTATCTTCACATCTGCGCTTCGACCCGGCACCGCAAGAACCAAATTAAATCCCTGGACGACAATGGCACGACCTTCACAGCGCACCACGACAAGGAGGCCGTCCTCCTGAACTTTTTCAAAAACCTAGTCGGGACTTCTCCGGCCGTCTCCACGTCTTTCGACCTGGCAAGCTTGCTCCTCCCCAACTCTATCAGTTCTGCACAAGCCTCGGAGCTCACTCGGCCTTTTACCCTGGACGAGATCAAGGAGGCCCTCTGGGCCATGAAAGATGACGCAAGTCCGGGACCCGATGGTTTGGCCCAGCCTTCTACAAGTCCAACTGGAATCTGGTCAAATTTGACCTCCTTCGCCTGCTAAACGATTTTCATGCTGGAACCGCGGACCTCAAACGGCTAAACTCCGCGCATATTGTGCTCCTACCCAAAAAAGCGGATGCCTCAAAACCCGAGAACTTCAGGCCTGTGTCCTTGCAAAATTGCTCAGTGAAAATTGCTTCCAAGTGCATGGCTAATCGGAATCTGCCCCTTATCAACCATCTAGTGCACTGTGAGCAAACGGGTTTCATAAGGGGTCGTGGCATCACAGAGAACTTCCTCCATGCAACAGATATTGTGCAGACGTGCTTCAAGCGGCGTGTCCCGGCAATTGTCATCAAGCTTGACTTTCATAAAGCTTTCGACTTGGTATCTTGGACGGCACTTGATGCTATCTTACGGGCAAAAGGGTTCCCCCCCCGGCTTGGTGCCGATGGGTTGATCACCTAAACAACTCTGCTAGCTCCGCAGTTCTCCTAAATGGGAAGCCGGGCCCTTGGTTTCAGTGCCGTCAGGGCCTGCGGCAAGGTGACCCTTACTCCCCCTATCTTTTCATCATTGTCGCTGACGTCCTCAAACGCCTTATCACACAGGCTTCCACCCATGGCATTCTTTCCCACCCAATCGCGGCTAACATTCCTTGCACTGTTCTCCAATATGCGGACGATACTCTCATCGTCCTGCCGCCAGACATAACCCAGCTGCGGGCCCTCAAAGCCATCCTACTCCAGTTCTCGGAAGCCACTGGACTCAAAATAAACTTCCACAAAAGCACTTTCGCCCCAATCCATGTTGACCCTGAACTCTCCTCCACCCTCGCAGCCATTTTGGGATGTCCGGTTGCCTCCTTCCCCCAGTCTTACTTAGGCTTGCCCCTCTCTACCCACAAGCTTCATTGCAGACTTTTTCTTCCTCATTGACAAGATTGACCGAAGTCTGGCTGGCTGGAGAGGACTGTTACTATCTTTGGCCGGGCGAGCCATTCTTGTCCGGTCTGTCCTCCGGGCCCTCCCAATTTACGCGATGAGTGTCCTTCTTCTTCCCGCAGGCACGGTGCAGGCCATTGAGAAGCGCTGTAGGGCCTTCTTCTGGACCGGCCAAGGCGCGGTCACCGGTGGCCAATGCAAAGTGGCTTGGGATATTGTGTGCGCTCCCTTCATCAATGGCGGCCTTGGCTTCCTTTCGCTCACGCAAATGAACCTCTGCCTTCTTCTAAAACACATATCGCGGCTACACGATGTTCACCCCTCGTGGGAGGACTCCTACATTGTCTCAAAATATGGTTGGTCTGCTACCAACGATGTGAGCACTGCCGACACTCATCACACTCCAATCTGGCGCGACATCATCAAAGGGCTTGAGCTTTTCAGGGACACCACCATGGTTAAGCTTGGCAACGGGACCACCACCTCCTTTTGGCTCAACCTCTGGCTTCCTAACTCCACCCTCACCTTTGCCCAGCTTTTCCCTGCGCTGTTCTCCCACTCAAACAGGCCCAACACCACCGTGGCTCGCGCTCTGGCCTCGCCCGACCCGAACCTGGATCTAACCCCGCGGCTGTCCCACGCAGCCGAATGCGAACTTAATGAATTGTGCAATATGCTGGCCACGGTAAATGTGAATTTGCAGGAGCCCGACTGCAGAACTTCAAGGGAAGCAGGCAAGCCGCTCACTACTAAACTGGCGTACACGGCGGTTTGGAAGACGAGGCCTGCAGACGCCTTCGCCCCGGCCATCTGGAGCAACTACGCCCCGAACAAGTGCAGACTCTTCATCTGGCTGGCCCACAAGGATCGCCTATTCACAAACGCCAGGCGCTTCCGGCGGGGTATCACTACCTCCGCCGCCTGCCCCTTCTGCACGCAATGTGAGACTATCGAACATCTCCTCTTCGAATGCAGACAGCTTCGCCCCCTGTGGGCGGAGCTGGATAGCCTCTGCCCAGCTGCGCCGCATGGGCTACTCCACGCCTGGGACGGGAACTACACTAACAAGACGAGATCAACCGTTCTCATGGCCGTCCTTTGGAACATTTGGCAGAGAAGAAATGCCAAAGTTTTCCGGGATCTCCCCCTCGATCTACACACAACTACTCCAACGCGGCAAATGATCTTCGTCTTTGGTCTCACCGTTGTAGGAATGCCCAGAAACAAATTGTGCTTCGCGACTGGGCCACTATGTTGTTCCACTTAGCTGCGAGAATGTAGCCTCCAGCTCCTTGTAATTTTCTTTTTTCCACTCTCTCCCTCTCTAATCTCAATTTCTCTGGTACTGAACGTTTTGTAACACTTATTGATGCTAGAAACAAATTGTGCTTCGCGACTGGGCCACTATGTTGTTCCACTTAGCTGCGAGAATGTAGCCTCCAGCTCCTTGTAATTTTCTTTTTTCCACTCTCTCCCTCTCTAATCTCAATTTCTCTGGTACTGAACGTTTTGTAACACTTATTGATGCTCGCAATAAAGGGTTCAGGCAGGCGTAAGCCCGCGTTGACGCGTCAAAAAAAAATTTAAACCGCGAATGGCAAACATAAAGGGTTTGTGTTAAGGGAACTTCTTTTCGTTGTGCCAGCCTGCAACCGCCACATCGCAGTTTTGCAGAACTGCAGATTGCTGGAATTTAATAAACAAAAATATTGTACTAAGGAAAGGGACGGCACTAGTAATATAATGTTCCTATACTTTGCTAATGCGGCCAGCCGGCTAGGCGGTTACTTATAAGAAGATGTCCACTTCTCCCTGTTCGTTGAAGACGCTAAGGACATAAGACAAGACGCAGTCTTGTTACCAACGCCGCTTTCTTTTCTCCCTGTTCCAACGACACTTTGATCCCAGCAAATAATGGATTGCTAGCTCACAGGTCACAGGATTACAAAGGAGTAGTAAAACAAGAACAGAAAAAAAGAGGTGATTTTTTGTATGGGGATTGAACATTCTTTCATTTCAGCTTTATAGTATGCAATGCAGATGAGCTGTATTGGAAAGCTAGAAGATTTCAGTGTAGTACCGTTGTCTTACCCACGGCAGCGCCGGCAGCTCCTCCCCCGCCATTGGTTGGTTGCTCCACGACGAGAAGCAGAGGGCGACGAGCTCGACGGCGCGGCCCTCGATTTGGCCTGGCCTTGAGGAGGCTTGCTCCCTCCCACCTCCCATCCCCGCCGCCTCCTCTCCTAGTCTCCTTACGGCTCCACCTCCAATCTCAAGAGGGGAGATCCCGACGCGGTTGCTCAATTCTCCACTGTTTTACTGAAAATCTGGCGTGAGACAGTAGAATCGCTTGGAGGACGCACGGCGGAAGAGAATTCCGGCCGGCGGTCCCTCGGTATTGGGGAATTTTCCACGGAGCGATGAGAGAAGGATTTGTTTTTTTTTTGTTTTTGGAAAGGGAACTACGAGGCACTACATATGTACCGAATGCCTGGGCCTACTAGCCCAGGAGGCCTGGACCACCTAACAACCAGAAGCCCAGAGCTACGGGGCCTAGCCCAGCGCGGTTACACGAGGCGCAGCGACGCGCGACGTGCAAGCACACAATTTTTTCCCTTTCGTTTATATATTTCCGTTTTTTTCTCTATTTCAAGGAATGCTCTAACAATAAATTAAAATGTTTTAGATCTATAATTATAAAAATTCTAAAACTTACAAAACGTTTTCTGGATTTCAAAAAATGTTCATGAATTTTCAAAATGTTCACAGATTAGAATTGTTTTTGTGAAAGTAAATAATCTCCCACAAACTTAAAAATGACCGTGGAGCTAATTTATTTTCATAAATTTTATGTTCAGCGCACATTTAAAAAAAATACTAACTGTGCATTTAAAAATTTCAACGTTATTTGAAAAATGTTTATCGCATATTAAAAAAATAGTCAACCTGTATTAAAAAATGTTGGCTGTGTAATTTTTTAAAATGTTCGTCACACACTAAAAAATATTCAATGTTATTTAAGGAGTGTTCACACATTTACATAATGTTCACAATTCTTTTTCAAGATTGTATTGTACAGTTATTTGTGTGACAAATCTTATTATATTATTTCCATTCTACCATTACAAATAATTTATCTGTATACTAGTAGTCAAAAGAAGCAATTTCGATGTTCTAAAAAATTGTCTATATTTACTAACAGGGCTAGTA
Source organism: Triticum urartu (assembly GCF_003073215.2). Classification (NCBI taxonomy): domain Eukaryota; kingdom Viridiplantae; phylum Streptophyta; class Magnoliopsida; order Poales; family Poaceae; genus Triticum; species Triticum urartu. The sequence continues at coordinate 31,051 of NW_024112000.1, read as the reverse complement.
ATAAAGCCTTTTGTTAAACTGCTATATTTACGAACGGGTCTAGTATGAGAAGGAACATGATTATATTTTTCCGTGGAAAGGCTATTACATAGCATGTGCTCTGCTAGTTCAATAAGAAAAACAATGCATGTATAAGCCAGACATCATACATACATATGGCGCCCATAACAGGGCGTCTCCAATGTGCGAAAAACATGAGGCCTCATTCGGTTTGGAGGATTTTCGTAGGAAAAACATAGGAATAAGGATTCCAGAGGAAAATTTCCTATGTATGCATTCGGTTTGTAGGAAATGCATGCAGGAATTTCGTAGGAATACTACTCATTTCCCGTGTTTTTGGAGGAAACTACACATCCACTCAAAGCTCATTTTACGCGTAGGAACGAGGCGAGTCAATTCCTTAGGATGGCAAGTGCCATCCTATCATATTCCTATACTACTCCTAATTCCTACATTTTGATTTCCTCCAAACCGAATGAGCCCTGAACCTTAAGCCAAAAAAAAAGACCTGGACACAAACATTGTGGGGAGGTTCTTAAGCTAATGTTCTAAAGATCGTATCATAGCACTAAGACCAAGCCATAAGGAATGTAAAATTGTCTTTAACATGTTCCTAGAAAATTGAAAATAAATCTTTTGGTTACTGAAAAATGCAGCTTAATGTGATCTACAGGCTCCTCACTCACTAGCAGGTTTGTCCGCAAGCAGGTCGACCTGGCTGGCTGGTGGTGCGATGGTAGGTCATCTGCATCATGCTTGATCACAGGTGGGTTATTGTCTGAAACAAGTTACCACGCGTTGTCGCATTTGTCTGACGGTGTCATGTCTCTCTGGAGACAGGTGACTGCAGTGGACTCTTCGAGGCCAAGGGCACCGACGGCATATGTTGCCGAGTGCGTCCATCTACAACCTGCCCAAGGTCTGGATCACTGAGGAGTACAACGGGAGACGCCATCGGCTGCCCCTCATTCTGCCTGCAAGTCTGGAAACCACACAATATATCTGAAACCCACGTCCCCTAAAGCATAATTCTCTCTGCTCAGTTGGGCTGCAGCTAACTAATCTTTCATCGTCTCATTCTGTTATGGAACAAGGCTAGTGCAGTTACAGTTCATGAGTCTAGAGTTATTCAACCAGGTTTGTTTTCCTGGGAAAAGAATGATAGCCAATTGTATTATATAAATGATTTGTGATTCTGTTGTCATAATTCAAGGGCCCACTGGCGAGTCTTGCAAGTGATCTCTCTTCTCCGTCATCTGTATGTGCTGGAAGAATTCTGGAAAGAAGCATCAGATTTTATAATTCCATCAGCTTATCTTGTGCAAGAAAAGAACAACAATCAAAGGTTTCCAGCAGTGTATGCGTATTTCTATATCACAAACCTGGGTGATAACTTTCATATAGGTATTCCGTGGATTCGTTGTAGCTCTCTAATCTCTACGGATGACATATTTCCATGTCTTTGGTTTCAACAGGATAGGGATTGGCCTTGGCGTACCTGCACAGATCAACAATGCAAAAAACTTACAGAGGAACAACTATAAACTAATAAATGACAGAATTTAGCTTAAAGTAACATTTCGATTGCTCCAATTTCCTATCACTCTACTACTAGTGATGCTATTATCATTATCTAACTAATGATTCATTTAATATTCACTAGTAATTACTGCGCGCTTACTTCCATAACAATGGGCATCCATGTATTCCCACTGGAGGCTGCCCAGACGTTGCTGCAGGCTTGTAGGGAGCGTCTTCATACCAGGACACTCAAATATGCGAAGATGTTGGAGAGATGAGTATGCTTGCGGCACATCCGGTAGGGATGACATGGACTCGCAGTATGAAAGCCCAAGGCGCTCCAACGATGGAAAACCTGCCGAACGACATTCCAGAGATGTCAACCCGCCGCAGTGTTCAATTTCTAGTACCTTGAGGGACTGGGGAAGACAGAGGACCCCTCTTAAGCCGTGACAGCCAATTAATCGTAATTCTTCTAAATGCTCTGCCCCAGATCCGGGTGATGATGATGATAACACCTCCAGTATACTAGATGGCCCTTGATGCATCGGCGATGCTGACTGTCCCTGCTGCAGCCTCCAACCACATATGGACTCAAGCTTACTGCAGTCAAAAATTTGCATTCTCCTGAGAGATGCAGGGATGTTGAAGACCTCAACCAAGCTTTTACAATCCCTTATCTGCAGAGAATCTAGACGTGGCAAGAACTGACTTGTTTCTGACGATGTTGATGGCTCGGCAGGAGCTTGTGCATATCCAGTCAGATTCTTGCAGCAGCCAATGAGAAGCCTCCTCAAGGATACCAATCCTTCCAACTCTTTTTCTGGAAAATTGACAAATCTTGAAGGTGTACAAAACATGCGCACAGCTCTGTTACATCTGCCTTAAAGTTCTTTAATACCAAAACTTCCAGAGGAAAAACATGATCGTTCCAGTTTTTCATGGCATCCAGCACTTCCGTCAAACTGTGCTTAGCTGCCGCCAAGGTTGTTTCTGTACTGACTTCAAGGCTAGTCAGTTCCATGTTCGTCAATGAAGTCATATGTCTAGCTACCCACAGGAACAACTCTGCAACACGTCCGTCCATTTTTAATACACTGAGCTTTGGTGATTTAGCTGTAGTTGTCAACTGCGGACATTTCCCAATACGAGCATTCTGGAGGTTAGGGAAGGTCGGATGTCCTGGCAATGATCTGAGCATCTCACAACGAGTAATAAACAACTTCTCAAGCTGAGGAAACATTCTTTGCATCCCATCATCATCTATTTCCCACCATCTATCCAAACAACAAAGATAGTCTAGTGTAAGCTCCTTGAGATTTGGAAATGCCAAGGATGAATCACTGTCACGGCTGAACAACCATCGCAGTTTAATACAACCGACAAGATGGATCTCAACAATGTTTTGCAACATAGCCATCCATTTGGGAAAAGTGGTAGCTCCATAGGAATGTATCCTTATAGCATGCAGCCCATCATGAGGTTTGAGTCGTGCGAGCACTCTTGCATCATCCTCATTATTCCGCTGTTTTTTTTTCCTGAGAAAAATCATAACATCCAGCATTCCATCTTAATGTCAGTTCTCTTAGTTCCTTCTTATTTACAAGGTTTGCCGCTTCTGCATTTTCTTTTGTCACGTTCGCTAGATGACGTAACTCTAGTTGACCACCAAGGTTTAAATTCCCAAGCTCTCCAACACTGCTGCAATTAGATCCACTATCAGCTACAAAACATGTAAGAGTTTGGAGGGATGTAAGTTCTCCAAGGTCTACAGGCATGCTCTTCAGGCGCGTGCAACCATGAGTGTAAAGGTGACGGAGGGCAGTCATATACTTCATATGTTTTGGAAGTTCACGAAGCAATTGGCAGCCAGAGAGGTTCAATGTTTGCAGGTTGTACACAATGTTGAAATCGTCGGGAAGTGCTTTGATATGACTTCTTGAGAGATCTAGGTACCTTAGGTGATGTAGATGCTTTGGTTTCAGTGGAAATGATCTCCTGTATGAACAAAGCTGTAACGCTTGCAAAGAGCAATATTTCGATAGATGTTGCAACGACCTCACCATATAACCATCACACAGAAGTGTTTGGATAGCTGGAGAGCTGTTCGCCAGAGAACTATTCAATTTTTCTTCTGGTTCCTCACATGACAAAAATAAATGCCGAGCAGTGTTCGGAAGCCAGTCACTCTGACTTGGTTCCTCAGTTGCCAAGGCACATTCCTTCTGCATTACGGACAGTGCAACATCATGCATAAGATCATGGATTTTGCATGTAGTTCTGGAATAACACAAGCCGGAGTCTACAGTTTCCTTGATAGTACTAGCTTGGACCTGTTTTACATCCTGAAAGAATGACATTGAGGCCAGCTCCTTGAAAATATGTTTCCCAATGGTTTCAAGACGAACTTGCTTTTCTTCAATAATAAAGCCATGTGCAATCCATAGTTGGATCAGCTTGTCCACATCAATCTCATAATCTTTGGGAAATATAGCACAAAAAGAAAAACATTGCTTCATATGTGACGGCAAGTTGTTGTAACTGAGTTTGAGTATTGGTAAGATTCCAGTCTCCTCGGTGCAAATGCTGCTTCTTATTGATACAGCCTTCCATTCTTCCTCACTGGTCTTGGTACGCAGTACGGAGCCCAGTGCTGTCGCAGCTAAAGGAGAGCCAACACATCTCTTCACAATCTCACCAACCATATTCACCAACACAGCAGGCCTGTCCTCTTCTCTGAAAACAACCGAATGCTCTTGTCTCGATGATTTTCTTTATGTATTTATCTTCCAGAGCTTCGAGCTCATATGCTTCAACAGAGCCCATTATTTCAGCCACTTGTTGGTCACGAGTTGTTGTCAAGACCACACTACCCATGCCACCATGTTCAAGGCATGCTTTGAGCTTTTCCCATTTACAAACCTCTCGTGTCCAGACATTATCCAATACAAGAAGGTACCTTTGCCCACTCACTACATTCCGAAGGATATCCAATGGTGTCTTCTTCTTCTTGGGAGCAGCCGCTTTTGTACTATCATTCTTCTTCTTTAAAGCATCTTCTGTACCATCATCCATCTTTTTTGGAGCTGCGTCAACTATACTTTTAGCCAAAGAATCCACATCAAAGTTGTGAGAGGCACAAACCCATAGCAGCACATCGAAGTGCTTCTCAATTTCAGGGTCATTGTAAACAAGTTGTGCTAACGTGGTCTTGCCTAGACCCCCCATTTCAACTATGGGAACAACCGTCAGATCTGCATTATTAGCCTGAGCAACTAGTATATCAATGATATTCTTTTTATCCTTCTCTCTAGATCTGCTGGTGATTTTCTCCAGATCGAAGATACCACCATCCATCTCCCGCCACTGGTTGGATACCGGTTGTTGTTGCTGATTTTGAAAGCCAAATGTATTCTTTTCAGCCATAAGGGCCTCAATTTCCTGCACAATCCTGTGGAGCTTTCTTCCCATCCTTTTACGGAATACAAAACAGTTGTTGCTAGGAAAGAGTTTTACCATACTGAAGCCAAGGTCGTTGTAGTGTCCCTCCTTTTTGGCCTTACGACGAAGGGCCTCGTACTTGAACTCATCAAAGAGTTCATTCGCCTTGTAAGCCACCTTCTTGATGTCCTCGAGCCATGCCGCCGCCCCTGCTCTGCAGGATGCTGCCTGCTCGGAGTCGGATGCCGCATGCTCGGCGTCCGCGATGATGTCCAGGACGAGAAGCAGCTTGCGCCTCAATATGTCATGTTGCTTCTCCATGCCCTTCATCACCTTGTACTGGTTGAGGAGCTCGCTGGACAGCTTCTCCATCATGATTTTGACGAGTGGTCCGACCACCATGGTGGCCGCCATGGCCGCCGCCATTGAAACACCAAGGACTGGCAAGAACACAGAGAAGCACAATTGCAGTGAGAGGTGGAGAAGAAAATGGTCTGAGCAAGACGCGCGTGCTTTTGAACCAATAGTTATAAAGATAATATACATACCAAATCCGAATCATAGACAGGACGAGGGCCGACGGAGGCGGATACCAAAACCATCGCACTATATAAGATGCAATAATAAATGTAAGAAAATGATACAAGTATCTATCTAAACATACAAGTAAGAATATTTTCCTTTCAGAAAGAAGATAAGAACAAGAGGCTCACCACGGTGGTGTCGGTGATGAGATTGGGGCGGGTGATCGACGGCGGTGAAGACGGGGACGGGGCGTGACGAACCGCTAAATCTAGACAAATCTCGAGGAAAATGGAGTTTGGAGGTCGAGCTTCGAGAGGAAAAAGCTTAAGTAGTGTGGCTCAGGCATTCCATCGAACACCTCATGTGCATAGGAGGTGAGCTAAAGCACCACAAAGCCCTCTCCCCCTCAGCCAGAAAAAACAGAGCACTATGCTCTGCTCTTGCGCGAGGGGGTATATATAGGCACCTCATTGGTCCCGGTTGGTGACATGAGCCGGGACTAAAGGGGAGCCTTTGGTCCCGGTTCAAGCCACTAACCGGGACCAATGGTGGTGGGCTAGGAGCGAGGCCCATTGGTCCCGGTTCGTCCCACCAACCGGGATCAAAAAGTCCAGACGAATCGGGACCAATGGCCCATGTGGCCCGGCCGGCCCTCTGGGCTCACGAACCGGGACCAATGCCCACATTGGTCCCGGTTCTAGACTGAACCGGGACTAATGGGCTGAGCCGGCCTGGACCATAGCCCTGTTTTCTACTAGTGAGTTTTACCACATCAAAGCCAAGCTCCTTGTAGTGTCGCTCCTTTTTGGCCTCGCGACGAAGTGCCTCGTACTTGAACTCGTCAAAGACTTCATTGGCCTGGTAAGCCACCTTCTTGATGGCCTGGAGCCAGGCAGCCACCCCTTCTCTGTGGCCTGCCGCCTGCTCGGCGTCGGCGATGATGTCCAGGATGGCAGGCAGTTTGCGCATCAGGACCTCATGTTGCTCCTCCATGCCCTTCGACACCTTGTACTTGTCGAGGAGATAGCCGGATGCCTTCTCCCTCACGATTTTGAGTAGTGGCCCAACCACCACGGTGGCCACCACCTCCGCCATTGGAACGCCAAGGACAGGACTCGCAGGAATACAGAGAAGCACAAGTGCAGTGCAATGTGGATAAGCACGGTCTGAGCCTGCTTGCTTCTTGCTTGGTTGCCAGGAGAGCGCAGATAATAAGATGATGATGTCGACAATATTTGAGTGGTGGAGGGCATGGGGGAGCTCCGCACCACATGTGTCGACCAGTGTCGATGATATTCGTGTGGTGGAGGCGTGGAGGGCATGGATGAGCTCCGGATCCCATCTGTTGACCGGCGGCTTCTTTCAAGTATTAAGTGGAGAAGGCGATGATGCTGTTAGCGGAGAAGAAGGGCGGTGGCGGCGCCATGGATGCTCGGCCGTGCCTCCTCTACTCATCGCTCCACCGCCAGCCTCGAAAAATCCAAACTTGATTGCTCAATCCGGGTGCAGAAAAATGGAATGGCTACAAGAATGTATGGCGGAGAAGGAGGAGGATGATGCCGGGTGCACGCTTCGTACCTCGGAGGCTCGGAGGCGGAGGCCGCAGTGGAATAGGATTCCGGCCGGCGTCCCGTCGGATTCGATTTGGGGATTCCGTGGTAGAAGATGAGGAGTCCATTTTTTTTCCCTTCAGGGGAACAGCGAATCAGTGGATACGTGCTCTGCTAATGCTTATTAGGCCCACTAAGCCCATGGCGGCCACCGGAAAACCAAAAGGCCAGTTAAAGCAATGAAGCGCACCGGGCAACCAAAAGTTTGAAATAGAATTCAAAATTTCGTTCTAGGATTTAACAGCAACTGAACAATGTGCTTTAGTTTTGAAACTAAGAAAATAATTCCCAGGTAGAAGATATTTCCCAACGATATATTGTGCAGTGCATAAATAAGTGCACAACCACGATCAGTGTGAATTTATCAATTGTGATGTCCCATTGATTTTTTTTCTCCCGTGGCACAATATTGTCAAGGATAACAAAAGAATACAGTATGTGTGCAAATTAAAAGCTTAGGAAATTTCTCCTCAACAGAAGAAATAAACTGTTGCGCAAACATAATCATGTGCATCAAAATGTATTTGCTTAACTCTACACGAAAACAAGATTGGCACGAAAGATACGTAAGAAGAGAAAAAGAGGACTGACAACAAAATGGTAAGACCTAGATAATCCTGCCGATAGAAAGCTGGGAAATATGACGTCCTGCTGATAGAAAGCTGAGAAAAATGATGTCCTGCTGATAATGGCTACAACATACCACGCACTATGTTGTAGCATATTTTCATGTTGAATTACATAAAGTCCTCGTAGGTGCGGCACTCGGGTGGATAGTGGCGCTTCTTCTCCGAGTTTGTGTTCCACGCTTCGATCCTCCTCGAGTTCGCCCATCTGGAAGTAGTCGACAGAGTTCCGGCATGGATTCCTGTCGTCTTCTTGGGGCGATGAGGTTAGGATTTCTCGTCGTGTGCGAGATTTGGTGTCAGATGCTTCAGATCTATTCAAGGGTTCAACGACAACGACGACGACTATGGCTCCAGGGCGCTGGTCCTTAGGGGCACGTGCACGAAGACTTCCCTGCTGTCATCGACAAGGTCAAGCAGGCTCTGATAGGGGAGCAGCGACAGCGGCGCGTCGGTGGGTCGTTCTGGCAGTGGTAGTGATCGTCCGGTGGTCTCCGTATTTGATGTGATTTTTATTATGTTTGAAGTGCTTTGTACTTCCGATGAACTTTGATAATAGATCTGAATTATTTTCGTAAAAAAAAGAATTACATAAAGTCACAAGTGGATGAACACGTTATTAGCAAACATAAAGTGGCACCCAGAAGGCATCCTCTAAATATACCCAATTGAGATTCTAGTTTGAACCCGTTGGTAAGAGAAGTCAAATGGGAACTACACCCTCTGTTCTTAAATGTAAAGACGTTTTGGCCGTGCAACTTGAACTGCCAAAACGTCTTACATTTAGAAACAGAGGTAGTACACCATATCTTGAGAGAACTGAAACCATGCTAGTAAGAGTATAAATGATTAGCAGTGTATACCAGAGTTGGCAGCAGCAGCAATACATACATAAGTGCAAACTTAATTTGGCCTGAGCATGATTTGCAAAGAAGAAAAGTTGGCCTTCAACTTCATTTAGGCGTCGTGCGTCTGCTCAAAATGCTGAAACTCAACGCGAACGACAAGCATTTCCTAAGTGCAGACTATTAGGGGCAATCAACAGCCTAATATAGAGATAGTAGTGAGCAGGTAGCAGTGCATGTACAAGTCAAAATAGTAGTGTTACTTATGCAAACAGAGGAAGGCAGACAGACAGACCAGAAGATCAGTTAACAAGAAAGAAACTCCTTCTGGGATTATTATCTCATATATCTGCTCGCGTTAAAATTCCTCTGATTGAAACAGGTAAGACCTGCCCTTTCATGGAGTGCCGATCACAGCAGCGCAACGAAGAACAGGGAGCACCCCACTATGGCAGTGATGAGGAAATGGGGATTAAAAGCCTCAAGAAGAACAGAGCTTCTATCTGTTGCCTCTTCATCCCTTCTTCACTTAATTGAGTGGATGATCTTGTTTGGGGCTACATATGCGGTCCGTAAGGCACGAGCGAGTTGCTGCGCACATGGCTAATGCAGCAGTGCAGTGGAGCTCTTTCTATCTTTGCTCGCCATGAATCAAATCCACGTGGCGTGCAGTATTTACATTTTTTTTGGCCGATCTGCTTCATATATTCTGCAATTTTGTCTTGTGCACAGGCTTCAGACTGATGTTCTCAACATGTACACAGTATTCAGAAACCACTTTCAGTGACCTCTCCGGATGCTCGGCCTGCCTGCAGATCTGAATAAACCCACATTATTTCCAAAACCCACTGTCCTAGATTCATAAACCAGTATGCTTAATTGGAGTAGAACTAGTCGGTGGGGTGAAACTCTCGATGAACATCATAACATAAGAAATCAAAGTTCCACATCTTCAGTCACAGCTGAAATTTGAAGTGGTTCGCGACGACACGGTAATTTATTCATCAGCTTCAGATACATATGATGGTTACTAAATAACAGTAGCGCTATTATACGTGGCACACCGAATGTTTGAATGTGAATAGTAGCACTGCTACACAGGTCCGTAAATAAAACTTGGAAACTGCGACAAAATTTTGACAAAAGCTGACGGTTGCCCAGGGCAGAATGTTGCCGTGCTTGTTGGAAAATAAGTACTACAATGATTGTTTGAAAAAACCAATACTACAATGGCATGACCATAGGTAAAAAGACGTGGCAAAATACAAGCACTTATTGTACAAATGAGATCTTCTTCTGGGAACAGAATGATAGCTCATAGTATTACAGGAGAGCTTTCTGATTACTAATGTGGTAGTTCAACATGGCAACAAGTTCCAGTGCGCATCTTACAAGAGAATGACTCCACTTCGGGTGATCTCTTCCCTTTCTATTTGTGCTGGGAGAATTCTGCAAAGAATCATCAAATTCCACCAGCTTATTCTTGCAAAAGAAAAGAACAATTAAAGGGTTACTGCAGTATAGTCATGTTTTTAGATTACAAACCTGCATCACAACTTCCATACTGGGATTCCCATGATTCTTTTTGTAGCTCTCTAATCTCTACAGATGGCATATTTCCACGTCTTCGGTTTCAGCAGCATAGGCTTATCTGCACAGATCAATAATGTAAAAATTAGAGGAACATTTATAAAATAAGACATATGATTTTTTAGGTTAAGTAACATCTAATTTGCTCCAATTTTCTGCCGTGCTACAAGTGATGCTATTATAATCACCTGACTACCACATTTAATACCCAGTTACTCACTAGTAAGGGAAAATAGAGAAGGCAATTTCTGGTGTGCTTACCGTCATCGTATTTGGCATCTATGTGGACCTGTGGTATGCTGCCCAGCCTTTGCTGCAGGCTTTCAGGGAGGGTTTTCAGCTCAGAGCAGTTGCTAATCGAAAGATAATGGAGAGACGAGTATGCTTGCACCCCATCCAGTAGGGATGACAGGGAATTACATTCTTTAAGGCTGAGACTCTTCAGCAGCGGGAGCACTCCCGAGCCAGATTCCAGGGATGTCAACCCATTGCAACAAACGATAGTTAGATCCTTGAGGGACGGGGGAAGATGGAGGACCCCGGTTAAGCCATCACAGCCCTTTAATTGTAATTCTTCTAAATGCTCCGCCCCAGCTCCTGGAGATGATGATGACGGCACCTCCAGTATACTAGATGACCCTTGAAGAATAGACGATGCTGATTGTCCCAGCAGCAGCCTCATGCCAAAGGTGGACTCAAGCTTACTACAATTACGAATATCCATTTTCCTGAGAGATGCAGGGTAGTGGAAGACCTCGACCAAATTTTCACAACCATATATATTTAGAGACTCTAGACGTGGCAGGAGCTGACTGGTTTCTGATGATGTTGATGGTTCAGCACAAGCTTGTGCATGTCCAGTCAGATTATTGCAGTCGTAAATCGAAAGCATCCTCAAGGATACCAATCCTCGGAACTCCTTTTCTGGCCAGTGGACGAGTGCATCAGAGCGAAAAATTAACAAAGATTGAAGTTGTACAAAACATGCACACATCTCTGCTACACCCACCTTGAAGCCTCTCAACACCAAACCTGCTAGAGGAAAGTCTTGATCATTCCATTTTTTCTGGCCATTCACCACTTCCCTCAGGCCATGCTGAGCTGCCACTGAGGTTGTTGCTGTACTGTCTCCAAGACTTTCCAGTACCAGATTGGTCAATGAAGTCATATGTTTACCTACCCACAAGAACAACTCTGCCTCACGTCCTTCCACTTCTAATTCACTGAGCTTTGGTGATTCAGCGACGGTTGTCAACTCTGGACATCCGACAATAGAGGCCTTCTGGAGGTTAGGGAAGGTCGGTTGTCCTGGCAGTGCTGTCAACTTTTCACAGAAGTTAATATCCAACTTCTCAAGCAGAGGAAACATTATCTCTTCTCCTTGCGTCCCACCATTAGCTATTTCCCACCATCTCTCCAAACAGACAAGACCTTGCAACGTAAGCTCCTTCAGATTTGGAAATGTGAAGGATGAATCACACTCACTGCTGAACAACCATTGCAGTTTTCTACACTCCCAAAGGTGGATCTCAACAATGTTTTGCAACACGGCTAGCCATGTTGGAAAAGTGGTGCCTCCATAGGAGTTTATCTCTATGGCATGCAGCCCATCATGAGGTCTAAGATTCTCGAGCACTCTTGCATCACCCTGAAAAATAGTTTCGTCACGACGATGTTTCCATCTATGGAGCCATATTAGTGCCAGATATCTTAGTTCCTTCTTCACGAGGTTTGCTGCTTTTGCATCATCTTCTGTCACGTTCTCTAGATGTAGTATGTTTAGATAACCACCAAGGTTTAAATTCCTGAGCTCTCCAACATTACTACAATTAGAGCCACTACCTGCTACAAAACATGTAAGCGTCTGTAGGGACGTGAGTTTTCCGAGGTCTCTAGGCATGCTCTTCAGCTTTGGGCAACCATGAGTGTAAAGGTGACGGAGGGCAGTCATATACTTCATTTGTCTCGGAAGTTTTTCAAGATATTCACAGCCAGAGAGGTCAAGTGTTTGCAGGTTGTAAAGAATGCTCATATCTTCAGGAAGTGCTCTGATCAAACTTCTTGAGAGATCTAGGTACCTCATGTAATGTAGATGCTTTGGTTTAAGTGGAATTGATCTTTTGTATGTACAGAGCTGTAATGCTTTCAGAGAGCTGTATTTTGATAGATGCTGCAATGAACTTTGCATATAACCATTACACACAAGAGTTTGGATAGCTGGAGAGCTTTTCTCTAGAGAACTATTCAATCTTCTTTCTGGTTTGTAGCATGACAAAAATAAATGCCGAGCACTATTTGTAAGCCACTCACTCTGACTTGGTTCTTCGGTTGCAGCAAGTTCAGTCTTGCCTAGTTCCCTGGTTGCTAAGGCACATTCCTTTTCCATTACGGAAAGCGCAACATCATGCATAAGATCATGAATTTTACATGTAGTTCTCAGAATAATATGAATCGGTGTATTCAATTTCTATGCCTGTGGCTTGAACTTGTTTCACATCCTGAAAGAATTTTCTTGAGGCTAGCTCTTTGAAAATCTGTTTGCCAATGGTTTCAAGACGAACTTGCTCTTCTGGGATAAGAAAGCCATGCGCAATCCATAGTTGGATCAGTTTGTCCACATCAATCTCGTGATCTTTGGGAAATATACCGCAAAAAGCAAAACACTGCTTCATATGCGGCGGCAAGTCATTGTAACTGAGTTTGAGTATTGGCAAGATTCCAGTCTCCTCAGTGCAAATGCTACTTCTGCTCGATACAGCCTTCCATTCTTCCTCACTAGTCTTGGTACGCAGTACAGAGCCCAGTGCTGTCGCAGCTAAAGGAGAGCCCATACATCTCTTCACAATCTCACCAACCATACTCACCAACACGCCTGACCTGTCCTCTTTCCTCTGAAAACAACCGAATGCCGTTGTTTCGATAATTTCCTTTATGTATTGATCTTCCAGAGTTGTGAGATTGCAAGTTTCAGCAGGAAGCATCATTTCAGCAACCTTTTCATCACGAGTCGTTGTCAAGACCGCACTACCCATGCCACCATGTTGAAGACAGGCCTTAAGTTGTTCCCATTTAAGAATCTCTCGTGTCCAGACATCATCCAATACAAGGAGGTACCGTTGCCCGCTGACTAGATTCTGAAGGCTATCCAGTGGTGTCATCTTCTTCTTGGAACCAACTGCTTCTTTACCGTCATGCTTCTTCTCAGGAGCTGCTTCAACTATGCTTTTAGCCAAAGAATTCACATCAAAGCTGTCAGAGACACACACCCATATCAACATATCAAAATGCTTCTGGATTTCAGGTTCATTGTAAACAAGTTGAGCTAACGTTGTCTTGCCCAGACCTCCCATTCCAACTATGGGAACGACTGTGAGATCTGCATTTTTAGCTTGACCAACTAGTATATCAACAATTTTCTTGCTATCTTTTGCTCTTGACCTCCTAACAATTTCCGTTGGATCAAAGATATCCTGATCCTTCTGCCGCCAATTGTTAGGTTCCGGCGGTGGTTGATGACGCTCAAAGTGAAAAGCATTCATTTCAGTCACAAGGACGTCAAAGACCCGCACAACCTTGCGGAGCTTTTTTCCCATCCTTTTACGAAATACAAATCGGTTGTGAGTGGGAAATAGTTTTACCACATGGAACCCAAGCTCCTTGTAGTGCCCCTTCTTTTTTGCTTCACGACGAAGCGCCTCGTACCTGAACTCATCGAAGACTTCATTCGCCTGGTAAACCACCTTCTTGGCCTTCTCGAGCCAAGCCTTGGCCCCTGCTCTGTGGGATGCAGCCTCCTCGATGTCGGTGATGACGTCCAAGATGGCTAATAGCTTGCGCTCCAGGCTCTCAAGTTGCTCCTTCATGCCTTTCATCACCTTGTGCTGGTTGAGGAGGTAGCTGGACGCCTTATCCATCAAGATTTTGACCAGTGGTCCGACCACCGTGCTAGCCACTAATGCCGCCATTGGAACACCAAGGACAGCAGATGCAAAAAGGACAGAGAAGCACAAGATATGTGAAAAAATGTGCTTGCTGGTTGGAAATGGAAGTAAACAATGTGGAGGCAGAGGAGGATGACTGATTCCAGCCGTTTATGCTCACACGATGAGGATGCAGTTAAAGCGAATGCTCAGGCAGACCTAACAACTAACAACCTTAATTGAAGAAAGGGATGCACGTAGCTGTACCAAAAATTGACCCGACAATTCAATTCATGAGAATTTTCAGCATGGAGGCAGATAATCCTGATTACTGGTGCTGATTGCTTGAGTAGTCCTATATATGAGTTAGTGTTAGTAGTTCACTTGGTTGTAATTGTAATTGCCGTAATTTGTGCGGCTGTGTTTGGTTACAGTCCAAGTCGAACAGCTCCGTGTACTAAAACTGAGAAAGTGATGTCCCAGCCAAATAATAAGTCTGCAACAGCGACTGTGAGCATAAAAAAATGTGAATCCACGAGAATTACTCTAAGAATTTATCCAACTTTAAAATTTAGTAGTCCATTGGACACGTACTGAAGCAAGTAATTCTAGTATTACTGACTCTCGAGGAGACGTAGATTCCCCCATTGGACACGCTCCGGCGGCCGCCGGCGTCTCCCTCCGCCGACGGAGGCTGCAGAAGCAGAGACGAACGACGACGGCCGTGGGGAGGCGGCGCCATGTGCTCCTCCTCCTCCTCCTCCGATGTGGCTCCCCTCCCCTGACATCCCCACCAACCTCGAAAAAATATCAGCTTGACGGATCCTCGTCCTCACGGTCGCCGAGATCCGGCGTGAGAGCGGGATAGAGAAATACGGAATCGCTTCAGGTCCTTGTATGGCGGAGGCGGAGGATGATGGTTCCGGTGTTGTCTAAGGAAGGAAGTACGGGGGAGGCGGCGGCGGCGGCGGCGGGGCATTCCGGCCGGCGTCCAAATGGGGGGATTTGGGCGTGCTGACCATTGTAGACGACGGGGGAGGCAGGGTGATGTAGGCTTATCCAGTGCGCAGGCCCAGTAAAAGCGGTGCAGCCCACAGCGAGATGAACAATGCAAATGTGGAAGAAATTGGGGAAACAGAAAACAAATTCACAATAGGATCACATTTTCTTTATAAGAATCTGAGCCTACAATTCATGAGAATTTTAGAATAGCTCGAGATAATATTTCCATTTGTAATGTTTTTAAAAGATGTTTCCTCTGCTCATGAGAAATGTTCGTCAACCTTGACCAAATTATTTCAATATACTGACGGTAAACTTGATCTTTTAATTTATTGATCCAATACTATGCCAAAAATGAATGACATAATAAATCATGTAATCAGTTAAAACTAAGCAAAAAAAATGATGTCTAAGTATATTTTTTTTGGAGCAACATACTACATGTCATGTAGAAACTAAAGTGCGTGTGCCCACTAAATTAATGAAAATTTGCCGATAAAGTCCAAGTGAGAAAATCTCTTGTGTTGTAATTTTCCAAGAATAAATAAAATTTGTGTGCTAATACACTCATAATTGGTAAGAAAAAACTAACAACTCGTTGTAAAAAATGCCCGAGGGGTGCCAAAAAGTGTGTGCCACCTAATCATAACAATATTTTTTTACGAGAGACCTAACCATAACAATTCATAGATGTATGGTCAAAAACCTTTCATATATATATTAAGAAAGTAGATGTAGCGAGCTTTTTTTTTAAAAAAAAGGAGGAATCGCCCCCGGCCTCTGCATCTGGGAGATGCATGCGACCATATTATTTATTATTCACAAAGACCTTAGGCTGCTTGTAATGGGTAGTATCATAAGTTAATATCATGCATATGATACTAGTGTATGATACTACCTCTCTAATGCATAGTATCATATAGTAGTATCATAGATGACTTTATTTATTACCATGCATGACACATAGTAGTGTAGCATTTATTATGATACGGTATCATAATATGATACTCAACCTTCTCTTTCTTCATTTAATTCTATACCACATCATCTAAATTGCCTAGTTGGCATGCATGATACTAGTTATGATACTCCTATTACGACCAGCCTTACAAAGTAATACAACAGTAAACCTGAGGCCACCATCTAGACGACACATGTCGCTACTCCTATCATCTTGATGAAGGAGTGCCGAATATCCGGGCCAAATACCAAACAGACATCGCACAAAAGCCTAACATCTAACGCCGGATGCCCCATCCAAGCCACATAGGCGGGAGTGGGTAACACTCCGGTCCGGCGCACTCTCAGTGAGTACCACACGCACACGCTGCAAAGGGTCGTCACCTCCGTCTTTCCTCGATCCATCCTCAAAGTATGTACTGACGCATCGACCTTGATTGAAGAAGAAAGGGATGGGCGTAGCTGTACTAAACTTTGACCCTTACCAACTCATGAGAATATCATGTAAGCAAATAATTGTCGGCAAAGAGCAGAGAGGTTATTTCGTTCATGTAAAACTGTAATCTATATCGACAAAAAAATATTGATACATAGTTACGCACATCATTTTCTTGATATATGAAAATTGAGAAAATGCTGTCTGAGGAAAATCAAGTCCGCAAGAGCGAGGAGTGTGAGGTCAACAAGAAATCATCTCCTAACATTCATGGAAATGTTGACAACTAAGAGATGAGGTAACTGAAGATAATCTCCCCGACAATAAGAAGGACATAAAAAACCTACCATGTACTCAGTTTACAACTAACTAAATAATGATGTCAAAGTAGAAAATTTCGCTAAGCAAGATGCTACCCAACACATGAAAAAGGGCATACCCACAAGATTAGAAACACTGACCCTATAGTTCTTGAGAATTGTTGGTTCAGATGGCAGAGGCGGATGGCACCATGGCCTTCAGCTTTCTCCTCATCCTCCTCCGTAGCATTTTGGTTAAAACTAAGATAATGATGTCTAAGCAGAAAATTTCTCCGGACAAGAAAGATACTGCCCGATACATAAAAACTGTGATTATCAAGAATTTCTTAATAAAGGTCCGAACGAGAAAATCTCTCGGCGCACATTATTATGATACCAAAAATATATACTTGTCTCCGTGCCTTTCGGATCGATCTGCTTCATGCACCCTGCAATCTTGTTCTTCTCTAAAGACTCAGAATGATATTTTAGCCGGCTGTTGCTAGCTCTGAAGACTGATGAATCTGTATGTCTGGTGCAGTTGGGATGTTCCGTTGCGGGCCGCCACGGGCGGCAGTAGGCCATTGTTTCAGTTTGATCTTCTTTAAAACCCCAAACGCGTGCTCTCACTGTTAAATCTCACTAATCTGGATCATAAAACATGCATAGTGGGATGCAAGAATACTTCTAACAAGCAGCTAGATACAGTTGCATTTTGTCTCTTTGCACATACAGAAGAATGCAGTGAACTCATCACAGTTCAGGGAGCCCCCTGACCTTTTCGAGATCGACGGCACAAACGGCTGCTGAGGTCAGCATCCATCGACAACCTGCCCGAGGTCAGGATCGCCTAGGAGTACAACCAGAAAACGCCTTCGGCGACTCTCAGATCGGGACGCTGTTGCCTGCCTGCAGGCCTGAAAACCACACAATATCTCTGAAGCCCACTGTCATAAAACATAAGCATATCTGAGCCCTTCTTAACTCCCACAAACCTCTCTGTTTAATCAGGTTACGGTTAATTGATCATCGTGTTCATGTGTAAACATTCAGAACATTTGCTCATTCTGTTGTAATCAGTACCTCATTGGCTGTTTAGAGTGATGTGGATGTTTTCCTGAGCTTCTCTTTTGCAGGCTTTCTTTTCCTGAACTTTATGGTGATGCTGGGGGTTGTTTGCAGGATTTCCGGATCAGGGAGAAGGTGCGGATCTTGCCCGATTGCTGGCTGATCATGCTTGCTGTGTAGAGGGAAAGCTCTAGATCCTCCTCCTCGATGAATGACTGACGAGGAAATTAAAGTGGTTCGTGACGAATATCGTACATTGAGAAACTGAAGGCCTTGCTGTCATCAGTTCAGAACAGTATTCCTAGAGCAGAGTATGTGTGGAAATTGACAGTGTAACTAATAGATAACAGAGCATGTATTTATATTATTTTCGTTATTACCAATATAAATAATTTTGGCCACATTCTAGAGAATCTAGTACTCCCTCCGTCCGGAAATACTTGTCATCAAAATGAATGAAAATGGATGTATCTAGAACTAAAATACATCTAGATACATCCATTTCAATGACAAGTATTTCCGGACGGAGGGAGTACTAAATTTACTAATGGAGCTAATAGGAAAGCTTTTCGCCAAATTGTTATGTTAATCATGTGAAATGTTCATCTATATGTCAACAAAATCAGCACCAACTAAGAACATGAGGTCGGTGTGGAAAATCTCTCCTTGGTAAACGAAAGAAAATGGACATAGCAATCTAAAACTTAAGGAAGCAAAATATTGCCGGTTTCATGTAAAAGCTGTGTACTAAAAACTAACTGAGAATTTTATTATTCCGCAATGGGAAAATAGGTGAGTAAGTATTTGTTTGTACAGGTTCAGTAGACTAGTCACCCAATATGAGAGGGACATGATTAGATCTTTTCGTCGGGGAGGCAATGACATAGCATGTGCTCTGTTTAGTTCAATACTACTCCCTCCGTCCCATAATATAAGAACGATTTTTACACTAGTGTAGTGTCAAAAACGTTCTTATATTATGGGACAAAGGGAGTATAAGACAAACAGTGCAAGTCAGATAGCATACACACATGAAGTAATTGTTAAACCCCACATCTGCTCTTCTGCTGAGGTGGCATACCTGAGTGAACATATCTTGAGCACGTTGAGATGGCTGATGCCTCAAACTTCCGTGCCTCTACTTACTGGCTGGCTTGTCCACCACCAGGAAAGATGATGAGCATCGATCAGGAGCAGGCAACACAGCGAGAAGAGCGAGCACAATGAGGATCAGGGCATTCCTCTGAACTTGCAATTCAACGGGGCAATTAAAACCTTACCTTGTACTGACAGTTTTTAAGTGGTTCTTCACAGTGCATACAGGAGTTGATAACTTCACTGCAGAACAGTATATAGACCTAGTGCAGAGTGCAAGGAGCAATCAACCTCTTCATATATATACGATGGTCAGGAAATAACAGTGCATGCAGTATGTACAAGTCAAAACAGCAGTAGTACTGAGTTGCATCCTAGAGAAAAAATACAGATAGGCATACCACAAATTGAGTTAATAAATTACCTCGTTTGCGCATAGCACCCACAGGAACTATTGACAAGAAAAGCCGACTGCGACAGGGCAGAATGCCGCCTTGCCAGTTGAAAAAGAAATGACACAATGACATAACAGCCCGTAGGTAAACAGAAGCGTAAAATCACAAGTCCTAATTATTCAAACAAGATCTCTTTCTGGGCTGATAGACAACAATGTTCATACTGATATTCGCGATTCAAGTACTCAACATGGCAACAGGGTGTCTGATCCTGGCAACACCAACGCAAAACAACACAGGGCAACAACAACACAACAGAGGGTCTTGCTAGTGGTCTCTCTTCCCCATCCGTCTGTATGTGCTGGAAGAATTCTGTAAAGAAGCTTTTACACGATCAACACCATAGCAAAGCCAAACATACAGTGGTACGGCATGTATTTGTTTCCTCAAAATAAATCTCAGGGGTACCGTCAATATCACCAACCTTCGCAGACAGGATCTCTCCAAGTCTTTGGGAATAGTAGTTCAACCTTTGCAGATATATTTCCATGTCTTCGGCTTTAGCAACATAGGCTCTGCACGCGAGATTATTTAATGTAAGAACTTACACTCGAGAAAATCATTAAAGAAATGACGAATTAAGATAAGGAATATTTAACTTGCTCTGTTTTTCTGTCCTACTACTAGTGAAGTTATTATGTCTAGCACATGTAACACCCGCTAGCAAGTAGTAATAGAGAAGGTAATTGTTGTGTGCTTACTTCCATAAAGATGCGCATCTATGTACACCAACTGGATGCCACCCAGGCGTTGCTGCAGACTTCCAGGGAGCGTCTTCATACCAGGGCAGTCTCCAATGAGAAGATGTTGGAGAGGCGAGTATGCCTGTGGCACATCCGGTAGGGATGACAGGGAATTGCAGTACACAAGCTGGAGGTACTTCCAAGGATTGGAGCTCGGGAGAGCGGGTTTCCAGAGATGCCAACCCACCACAGTTAACAATGGTCTAGTCTCTTGAGGGACGGGGGAAAATAGAGGACCCCTGTTAAGCCATGACAGCTGTACAATGATAATTCTTCTATACTGGATGACCCTTGATGAATCGATAATACTGACTGTCCCTGTTGCTGCTTCCTGCCGGTTATGGAATCAAGCTTACTGCAATTATAAATGTAAATTTTCCTAAGAGATGCAGGGGCGTTGAAGAGCTCAACCAAGTTTTCACAATTCCGTATAGTCAGAGTCTCTAGACGTGGCAGGAGTTGACTGGTTTCCGATGATGTTGATGGCTCAGCAGAAGATTGTGCATATCCAGTCAGATTATCACAATATGCAATATCAAGCTTCCTCAAGAATACCAATCCTTCAAACAATTTTTGTGGCCAATGGACGAGCGCATGGCAACCAAAAATTGACAAGTCTTGAAGGTGTACAAAGCATGCACACATCGCTGTTACACTTACACCTGACTTAAAGCTTCTTAACACCAAAACTCCTACAGAAAGTCCCTTGATCATTCCCATTCTCCTTGACGTTCACCAATTCCCTGAAACTATTCTCAGCCCCCACCGAGGTTGTATCTGTACTATGTTCAATGCTAGTCAGTTCCAGATTCGTCAATGAAGTCATATGTCTCGCTACCCACAAGAACAACTCTACCTCGTGTCCTTCCATGTTCAACACACTGAGCTTTGGTGATTTAGCTTTAGTTGTCAACTCTGGACATTTCTTAATGCGAACGTCCCGGAGCTTAGGGAAGGTTGGATGTCCTGGCAATGCTGTCAACTTCCGACAGCAAGTAATATACATTTTCTCAAGCCGAGGAAACATTATCTCTTCTCTATCCATCCCATTATCTATTTCCCACCATCTCTCCAAACAGAAAAGATCTTCTAGCATAAGGTTCTTGAGATTTGGAAATGTGTAGGATGTATCAATGTCACCGTTGAACAACCATTGCAGTTTTTCACATTTGACAAGATGGATCTCAACAATATTTTGCAACATTGCCATCCATGTCGGGGAGGTGATGGCTGTATAGAAGTGTATCCTTATAGCCTGCAGCCCATCACGAGGTTTGAGTTTCTCAAGCACTCCTGCAGCACCCTCGTGACTTGTTTCCTCAACAACGTTATCCGCTCCAAAGGTCCATTTTAATGTCAGCTCTCTTAGTTCCTTCTTCATGAGGTTTGCTATTTCTGCATCTTTTTCTGTCATGTTCTCTAGATGATTTAGCTCTAGTTGACCGCCAAGTTTTAAATTCTTGATCTCTGCAACGTTACTGCAATTAGAGCCACTACCTGCTACAAAACATGTAAGTGTCTGAAGGGATGTGAGTTTTCCGAGGTCTCTAGGCATGCTCTCCGGCTTTGAACAACCATGAGTGTAAAGGTGACGGAGGGCAGTCATATACTTCATTTGTCTCGGAAGTGTTTCAAGGCGTATACAGCCAGAGAGGTTAAGCGTTTGCAGGTTGTAAAGAATGCTAATATCTCCAGGAAGTGCTCTGATCCGACTTCCTGAAAGATCTAGGTACCTCAAGTGATGTAGATGCCTTGGTTTCAGAGGAAGTGAACTGAAACGTAGTTGTAGTGCTTGCAAAGAGCTAAATTTTGATATATGTTTCAATGGAATATCCATACCATCATCACACAGAAGAGTTTGGATAGCTGGAGAGTTGTTCTCTAGAGAACTATCCAATTTTCCTTCAGGGTCCTTGCATGACAAAAATAAATGACGAGCAGTGTTTGAAAGCCAATCACTCTGACTTGTTTCCTCAGTTGCGACAACAGATTCAATCTTGCCTGGTTCGTCAATTGCCAAGGCACATTCTTTCCGCATTACAGAAAGTGCAACATCATGCATAAGATCGTGGATTTTACATGTAGTTCTGGAATAACATGACCCATTGTATCTAATTTCATTGTCAGTGGCTTTGATTTGTTTCACATCCTGGAAGAATGACCTATAAATTAAGAGATCTACAGGCCAACGGCCCTGTTTCATTTCCCATTGAAAACGAGACAGCGTGGTTTGTTGGAATTTGTGACTTCTGACTCAAACGGCATGGCATCTTACAGTTACAGGATATACACACAGTGATCTTACAACTGAGCTTTCTGAACCGAGCGGTACGGGGATAAAAAAGTTTGAGCGTGATTTGGTCTTACCCGAACCGCCGCCGGGAGCTCCTCCACGGCGCGCCCGCCCGCCCTTGGTTGCTCCACGGCACGCTCCGGCAGCCGCACGACTGTTGGTGGGGAGAAGGAGGGAGGAACGGGGGCGGGGTCGCCATGGCCTTCTCCTCCTCCGATGCGGCCTGGACTCCGGTGGTGGAGGAAGATTCCGCCCTTGGTTGCTGGAGAAGCCGAGAGAAAACGTGGACGACGGCTACGGGGCGGCGCCTTCCACCTCCTCCTCCTGTTCCGCCATGGCTTGTCTCTGGGATTTGGGGGACCGAAGACGGCGACGAGGTAGGGCCCGTAGTGTATACGTAGCTTATAAACAAAATCAAATTTTCGCAGCTTTTAAAATTATACGTACAAAACCATGATCCACTTGAAAAGAATAAGTCCCCTGCTATATGTGGTACAGATATTGTACTTTCTGTTTCCTAAATACTCCCTGCGTTCCAAATTAGTTGTCTTGAATTTGTCTAAATACGGATGTATCTATATTTGTTTAGTGTCTAGACACATCCGTATCTAAATAAAAATGGGTCAAGTAATTTGGAACGGAGGGAGTATAAGTCTATTTATATAGTATTTATATATGAACTACATATGGATGAACATAGACATAATTTAGAGTGTAGATTCACTCATTTCAATCCGTATGTAGTCTATATTGAAGTCTCTAGCTAAAAAGACTTAAATTTAGGGACGGAGGGAATACAAATTAGGAAGGAGAAAAAGTAAGGAAAAATTAGAAGCACACTTTTTCATGAGTATTCTCAAACACTTGGTGAGAATCCATTTGATCTCAGGGTTGATAAATTTCCTTTATCATGTCATCAACACTTGGTTTGCTTCTCCATTTTAAAAAGTTGGTGCTCAACTCCTCATTGAGAGCCGCTCTTCTTTGCCATTATCATAACAGTTCTCCAGGTCGACTCTGTACTGTCCGGGGACCATCTGGATACAACAACATCTACAACAAGACCTGAGCAATTTCACCCAACACATATGCTGGCAATAGATACATTCAATGCAGGTTCAAGGGCATGATATGACATCAAATTAGTACACCAAACAATTCCCTGAGGTTCGAAACATGGGAGATGTCTCAACAGGAACATTATGTATTGTGCAGACGACAAGTCATCTACCACAGATATGCAAAATATCACTCAGTTCTCATCTTGATATGTTTTACAAAATCCACAGGTTCTCAGACATGCAAAAAAGAAGGAACTACATGTCGATATTGAAGAACCAAAATCTCAAGTTCCATGATTCAGACACATAGCAACCACGGTCCAATAGTAATATTGGCTGCAAGAGCAATGTCAACAAAAGCACCAGGAATTTAACCAACATCATTTGTGGAAGCTAGTCTGCAGAAACAATCAATGTGGACTTCAGCCCTCCATTCATAGAATTGGTTTCGATGACCATCAGAACAATATTCCTAGTGCAGAGTATGAGGCGAAATCAACGCTTCAGATACATATGATGGTCCATATTGGTTAAGCCTCTTTAACAAGGAGAGCAAGAAACTGGTGCTCACTGGTACTTCTGCCCTCTTTTGGGCGATCTGGAATTGTAGAAATGATAATGTGTTTGACAGGAAAAAAATAAATGACCCAATTGGGATCGTTAAAAGAATGTGCTGCTGGATCACTGACTGGGCTATTTCAGAGAAAGGACCCAGGGAAAAGAATGCTGACGTTGGGGGCAAGACTCATCGAGCAGGTGGCAAGTGAGATCTTCAAAGCTTCGCAAGGATGGCGCTTTGGAGTTCCAAGGCTGCAGATGTGATAAAGATTAGCGGAGCAGCGACCGTTCAAGCTTGTATGTTGTTTCCTTTGTGTCTTCTGGCCCCTCTCTTTTGCGTTGGAAATGCGTTGGAAATGTAATGAAGCTTAAGACTGTCTGTAAGAGAGAGGATAGTTTTGAATTCCCCCCTGCTTTGCTCTATTTCCTTTTTATTCCGGAACCTGTATCAAGACTACTAAAACTGGTGCTCGGCTCCGGCCTGGTTTCTTTAATGGAAATCGGAGGGGAAACCCTTTTTTGCTCAAAAAAAATATGATGGTCCATAACTAACAGCACGTGTATGTACAAGTCAAAAATAGCAGCACTGTTATGCATGGTAAACAGAGTGTTGACTGTAAATAGTGGTGGTACTGCTATACAAGTCCATAAATAAAGCTGGAAAACTGTGACAGAATTTCGACAAATAAATTGACTCCGGCCAGGGCAGAATGTCATCGTGCTTGTTGGAAAAGAGATACACTACAATAGTATTATAGCCGTGCTTTTTGATTACTGATTTCGCTGTTCAACATGGTAACAACTTGTTGAGTCTTGCAAAAAAATACTTCTACTCCAAGTGATTTATTCCCCGTCTGTATGTGCTGCAAGAAGTCTGCAAATAAGCATCAGATCTTATAATCCACCAGCTTATTCTTGCAAAAAAGAACACTAGCAGTATAGGCATGTTTAGATCACAAACCTGAGGGAAAACTTCCATACTGGCAGTCCTGTGATTATGTTTATAGCTCTGAAGCTCTCTAATCTTTCCGGATGGCATATTTCCACGTCTTGGGTTTCAGCAGAGTAGGCCTTCGCGTATCTGTATACATTAATAATGCATAAACTTACACTTAGTGGAATATTGATAAATTAAGAAATGACGAATTTAGGTTAGAAGAACATTTAATTTGCTCCAAATTTCTTCGGTACTAGAAATGATGCTATTGTCATTATCTAGCTAATACATTTAATAGTCACTAGTAAGGACTAATAGAGAAGGTAATTGCTGCATGCTTACTTCCATAATCATGGGCATCTATGTATTCCTCCTGCATACTGCCCAGCTGTTGCTGCAGGCTTGTAGGGAGCGTCTTCATACCAGGGCAACCTCTAATGCCAAGATACTGGAGAGATGAGTATACCTGTGGCCCATCTGCTATGGACAACAAGGTATTGCATCCCACGAGCTCGAGGAACTCCAATGATGGGAGCTCTCCTGAACGGGATTCCAGAGATGTCAACCCACCGCAGCCCCGAATCCTTAGGTGCTTGAGGGACTGGGGAAGATGGAGGACCCCTGTTAAGCTATGGCAATAGCGTAATGTTAGTTCTTCCAAATGCTCCGCCCAAGCTCCGGGTGATGAAGATGATAACACCTCCTGTATGCTAGATGGCCCTTGATGAATCCTTAACTCTCCCTGCTTCAGCCTCCTGCCGTATATGGATGCAAGGACTCCACAACCACTAATATCCATTCTCCTGAGAGAGGCAGGGATGTTGAAGACCTCAACCAACGAGCTGCAATTTGTTATCGTCAGAGATTCTAGACGTGGCAGGAGCTGTCTCCTTCCTGATGAAGTTGATGACTCAGCAGGTGCATGTTCATATCCAGTCAGATTATTGCACCTATCAATCACAAGCTTCCTCAAGGATACCAATCCTTGGAACTCTTTTTCTGGCCAGTGGACAAGCGCACGAGACCTCAAAATTGACAGATCTTGAAGGTGTACAAAACATGCACACAACTCTGTTACACCTGACTTCAAGTTTTTTAACACCAACAGTGCCAGAGGAAAATCATGACCATTCCATTTTTCCTTGTTGTTCCCCACTTCCCTCAAACAACGCTCAACCGCTGCCGACGTTGTTTCTGTACTTTCTTCAAGGCTCTGCAGTTTCAGCTTGGTCAATGAAGTCGTATGTCTAGCTACCCACATGAACAACTCTGCCTCATTTCCTTCCACTGTTAATACACTGAGCTTCGGTGATTTAGCTGTAGTTGCCAACAGTGGACATTTTTTAATATAAACATCCTGGAGGTTAGGGAATGTTGGTTGTCCTGGCAACGCTGTGAACCTTTCACAGTTAAGAATAAACAACTTCTCAAGCAGAGGAAACATTATCTCTTCTCCTTGCATCCCATCATTATCTATTTCCCACCATCTCTCCAAACAGGAAAGATTTTTTAGCGTAAGCTGCTTTAGACTTGGAAATGCGAAGGATGTATCACGGTCACGGCTGAATAACCACTGTAGTTTATGACAACAGAAAAGATGGATCTCAACAATGTTTTGCAACATAACCATCCAAGCTGGGAAGGTGGTGGATCCATAGTTGTGTATCCTTATAGCATAAAGCCCATCATGAGGTTTGAGATTCTGCAGCAGTACTCTTGCATCATTCTCTCCAGTGGACCATCTTAATGTCAGTTCTCTTAGTTCCTTCTTATTCACAAGGTTAGCAGCTATTGCATCTTCTTCTGTCATGTTCTCTACATTATGTAGCTGTAGTTGACCACCAAGGTTTAAATTCCTGAGCTCTCCAACATTACTACAATGAGAGCCACTTCCTACTACAAAACACGTAAATGTTTGCAAGGATGTCAGATTCCCAAGGTCTCTAGGCACACCCTTCAACTGTGGGCAACCATGAGTGTAAAGGTGACGGAGGGATGTCATGTACTTGAGTTGTCTTGGAAGTTCACCAAGATATTTGCAGACAGAGATGTTCAGGGTTTGCAGGCTGTACAGAATGCTCATATCTTCGGGAAGTGCTTCAATACGACTTCCTGAGAGATCTAGGTACCTCAGGTGATGTAGATGCTTTAGTTTTAGCGGAAATGATAAACCTAAACATAGTTTTAGTGCTTGTAAAGAGCTATATCTTGATAGTTGCTGCAACGAGCTTCCCATATAATCATCACACAAAAGAGTATGGATAGCTGGAGAGCATTTCTGTAGAGAACTATTCAATTTTCTTTCTGGATCCTTGCATGACAAAAATAAATGACGAGCAGTGTTTCGAAGCCACTCACTCTGACTTGGTTCCTCGGTTGCCAAGGCACATTCCTTGTCCATTACAGACAGTGCAACATCATGCATAAGGTCGTGAATTTTACATGTAGTTCTGCAATAACACGACCCGGGGTCTCCCATTTCCTTGACCGTGGCTTGGACTGGCTTCACATCCTGAAAGAATGACCTTGAGGCCAACTCACTGAAAATCTGTTTCCCAATGGTCTCAGGACGAACTAGTTTTTCTTCGACAAGAAAGCCATGTGCAATCCATAGTTGGATCAGTTTTTCCACATCAATCTCGTAATCTTTGGGAAATATAGCACAAAAAGCAAAGCATTGCTTCATATATTGTGGTAAGTCGTTGTAACTGAGCTTGAGTATCGACAAGATTCCAGATTCCATGGCGCAAATGTTGCTTTTGCTTGATATAGCCTTCCATTCTTCCTCACTGGTCTTGGTGCGCAGTACAGAGCCCAACACTACTGCGGCTAAAGGAGACCCAGCACATCGCTCCACAATCTCACCAACCATACTCACCAACACGGCGGGCCTTTCCTCTTCCTTTTTAAAACGGCTGAATGCAATTGTCTTGATAATTTCCTCTATGTATTGTGCTCCCAAAGCTCCAAGATTATAAGCTTCAATAGTACCCATTATTTCTGCAACTCCTTCATCACGAGTTGTTGTCAAGACCACACTACCCATGCCACCATGTTCAAGGCAGGCCCTGAGTTGTTCCCATTTATGAACCTCTCGTGTCCAGACATCATCCAAGACTAGGAGGTACCTTTGCCCACTCACAACATTCTGAAGGCTATCTAGAGGTGTCTTCTTCTTCTTCTTGGAAGTAACTGCTTCTTCACCATAATGCTTCTCCAGGGCTGCTTCAACTATACTTTTAGCAAGAGAGATCACATCAAAGCTGTCAGAGACACACACCCATATCAGCACATCAAAATGCTTCTGAATTGCAGGGTCATTGTAAACAAGTTGAGCTAACGTGGTCTTGCCCAGACCTCCCATTCCAACGATGGGAACAACTGTGAGATCTGTATTGTTAGCTTGACCAACTAGTATATCAACAATTTTCTTGTTATCTTTGGCTCTCGATCTGCTGATGATTTTCTTCGGATCAAAGATATCCTGATCATTCTGCCGCCACTGGTTAGATACGGGCGGTGGCTGATGACGTCTAAAGTCAAATTTATTCATTTCATCCACAAGGACCTCAAAGGACCGCACAACCTTGCGGAGCTTTCTTCCCATCGTGTTACGGAATACAAAACGGTTGTGAGTGGGAAAGAGTTTTACCACATTGAAGCCAAGCTCCTTGTAGTGCCCCTTATTTTGTGCTTCACGACGAAGCGCCTCGTACTTTAACTCATCGAAGACTTCATTCGCCAGGTAAACCTCATTCTTGACCTTCTCGAGCCAAGCCTTCGCCCCTGCTCTGTGGGATGCCACCTCCTCAGCGTCAGTAATGACGTCCGAGATGGCTAACAGCCTGCGCTCCAGGATGTCACGTTGTTCCTCCATGCCCTCCATCACCTTGTACTGGTCGAGGAGGCTGCCGGATGCCTTCTCCATCACGATTTTGACCAGTGGCCCGACCACCATGGTGGCCACCACCGCTGCCATTGGAAAACCAAGGACTCGCAAGAACACAGGGAAGCACCAATGTGGTGCAAGGTGGAGAAGAAGCTTGCTTGCTTGCGAGGAAGATGGAAGCAAATGCTAGCTAATTGACTTTCTGGGAGAGGTACTACATGTGGATGCGTTTGGTTTCATTGATTGATTCCACACGCTAGCTACAACAATATTGAAACAGCAGCTGTACGCTTGTCCGTAATAAAATAACTTTGCTTCCGTATAGCATCTTCAGGATTAGTTTGTTTTCTCCAACACTTTCCACTCCATCAAGGGGAGGAACCTTCTTCTGACCAACAACCCTCATTAGTCAGGCACCTTGGGCGACCCATAATTGCTGCGCAGGCTGTTGGCGCCTCTTACAAGGCTGTGTCAGGTCATGTCATCGTGGAGGTGGTGACAGACAACACGGTCAATCTTCTTGAGATGGAACACAGGCTCCCAGCATCCCCTGAGAGTTTTCCTTTTTGAAACGCTAAGCTTCCAGGACAGCAGTCACAAATTTCAACCCGATAAATGGCCAACATATTTTGAGTGTGTTGAAGGGTCTACTTTTCGTTGCACCTTCCTGCAAGCATGGCACATCACAATTTTGTAAATAGTGCAGATTGCTGGAATATATATGTTCATCATATTCAAACGAGATGGCATGGTAATTTACAATTTTGTAGTTCTGATTTCGTGAGAACAAGAGAACCATCGATATAATAGAGTGGGTTCCTGGAATTTATATGTTTTTAAGCAGGAGTCACAATTCAGAAGCTGGGTTTGCTGACAGATTCAGAACATCACTTTCTTGACAAATCCATGAAGTAAAGGAAGTACAAAAGAATAACAAACAGTGCGGGAAACAACAGATGCAAACAGTTGAATCCAGATTACAGCTGCAATTGTGGTTTTGGTTTCAGAAGCAAACTTTATGACAAAAACTACCAATGAATATATAAAGTATGTTATGATGTAGGTAAATGTTGCCGTCTAGGATCATGGTCCACGTAAGCAAGATCAGTGTGCAGCAATGTCAAACATGCCAACTTAATTAACAATAATATGACAGAAACTATGTGAGTAATGTATCGGTTGTACCTGTGCTAATGAGGCCAGTTGGCTATCTATAAGATAAGATAACCACTTTCCCTGTTCATTACTAACGCTGATGCCATAGGGGAAGAAGACTTGAGGACTTCGTGTACTCCAACAAGCAATGTGATGCGTGCCAACTTAATAAACAATACTACGAAAGGAACGGTGTGAGTAATCTATTGTCTGTAGTTGTTCTAGTGGGGCCAGTTGGCTACTTATAAGATAACCATTTCTTCATCTTCATTACCAATGCTATTATGATGTATTGTCAACGCCACTTTCTGCTGTTCAGACAAAAGACAAGATGGAATGGTCAAGGAACTGCAGAACAGTAAGAACAAGAAGATAATTTAACTTGATGGGACATTACCCTTTGGACAGCAACACACATGTCACTGAGCAGTATGGAGCTAAAACTAAAGGGCTTCAATGTGCCGTTGTCTTACCCCGAGCCGCCGGCAGATCCTCCCGCTTCGTCATTGGTTGCTCCACGGCACGGCTCCGGCAGCCGCCGGCGTCCCCCATCCCCCGAGCGGTTGCCGGAGAGAGGAACGGGGGCGGCGGCGGCATGGCCTTCTCCTCCGCTGATGTGGCCTGTACTCCGGCAAAGGAGCCGCCGGCAGATCCTCCCCATCTTCAAGAAAGGAATTACGGCGGAGGCCGAATCCGGCCGGCGTACTGTCGGATTGGGGATTGGTGGCAGTGTTTTTTTCTGTCCAAAGAGGAACAAAAGGCAGCGTATATGCTTAGCGAATGCTAACACCTAAAGCCCACTAGGCCCAGGACCACCGAGCAACCGAAACCTCACTGGGCCCAGTACTCGCACAATATCAATGGTACTACCTCTGAACTTTTTCTCAAGAAAACAAAAACCTCTAAACTAGTGGCGGACCTAGAGAGTATTTTGACTGGGGGCAAACTACTTGAGTGGGGGCATGTTCTATAAAACTTCAAATAATTCAAGTATATTATTCAAAAATCACAAGAAAAATTCA
>NW_024111999.1:0-39302 GCF_003073215.2 Triticum urartu | reverse complement strand
CCTTGCGGGTTTCTATCGTCGCTTTGTGAAGGATTTTAGCACCATTGCTTCGCCTTTGCATGCTTTGAGCAAGAAGAATGCGCCTTTTGTTGGACCATCCCAAGATACCGCATTCAATGAGCTTAAGAATTTGCTTACTCATGCTCCCGTGCTTGCTTTACCCAACTTCGACAAGCCTTTTGAGATTCATTGCGATGCTAGTGGTAATGGCATAGGAGGTGTGTTAACACAAGAGAAGCGCCCCATAGCTTACTTTAGTGAGAAACTTTCCGGAGCGCAACTCAATTACCCCATCTATGACAAAGAGCTATATGCTTTAGTCCGCGTTTTGCATGAATGGGAACATTACCTTCGTCCCCATGAGTTTATCATTCATACCGATCATGAGACTCTCAAGTATCTTAAGGCAAACCAAGTTGAACAAGCGTCATGCTAAATGGAGTGAATTTATTGAGTCTTTTCCTTATGTCATCAAGTACATCAAGGGTAAAGAAAACATCGTAGCGGATGCTCTTTCCCGCATATGCATGCTTGTTACACAACTTGAGTTAGATGTCATTGGCTTCGAGCATATCAAAGACTTGTATGAGCATGATGCTACTTTTGCTACTCCTTATGCCAAGTGTTTGTCGCACACCTCTTGGGAACGCTATTACATCAAAGATGGATATCTTATGAGAGCTAACAAACTTTGCATCCCCGAGTCTTCTCTTCGTTTGTTGCTTTCTTTTTGCAGGAATCTCATGGAGGAGCTTAATGGGACACTTCGGACAACAAGACGTTCGCCACGCTCTCTCGAAGAACTACTTTTGGCCAAAGATGTTTCGGGAATCAATCGTTTCACCAACCGATTCTACATGTCGCAAAGCTAAGTCCAAAGCTCAATCTCATGGCCTTATATGCCTCTACCAATTCCATACCAACCATGGGAAGACATTAGCATGGACTTTGTACTTGGTTTGCCTAGGACTCGAAATGGGAAAGATTCCATATTTGTCGTTGTGGACCGTTTCTCAAAAATGGCACATTTTATTCCTTGCAACAGATAGACGATGCTTCACATGTTGCTAATCTCTTTTGTAGGGAAATATTGCGTCTACATGGTGTGCCAAAGACTATCGTCTCGGACCGCGACGTCAAGTTCCTTAGCTACTTTTGGAAGACCCTATGCGCCAAGCTCGGAATCAAGCTACTCTTCTCCACGGCTTACCATCCTCAAACCGACGGCCAAACGGAGGTGACAAACCGCACACTCTCCGCTCTACTTCGAGTACTCATCAAGAAGAACATCAAGGAGTGGGAGGAGTGCCTACCTATCGCCGAGTTCGCCTACAACCGAGCAAGACACTCAACAACCGGCAAGTCCCCCTTCGAGGTCGTCTACAGATTCAACCCATTGTCACCATTGGACATTCTTCCTCTACCACTCCAAGAGCGCATCAATTTGGACGCAAGTGCGCGTGTGACACATCTCAAGAAGGTGCATGAAGATACAAGAAACACCATCGAGCGCCAAGTTCAACGCCTTGCGACCAAGCTCAACTTCAACAAGCAACCTATGGTCTTCAACATTGGTGATCTCGTGTGGCTACACCTTCGCAAGGACCGCTTTCCACAAGAACGCAAGTCCAAGCTTCGACCACGAGCGGATGGACCCTTCAAGGTGCTGCACGCTACAACGACAACGCTTACAAGATCGACCTCCCGCGCGACAAGACAACGTGAGCGACATCTTCAACATCAAAGATCTCTCTCCCTTCCATGGTGATGAAGAATTCGATCCGAGGACGGATCTTCCCCAAGGGAGGGGAGATGATGCGGAGCATCCCACGATCATCCCCATGGACACCACCTCAACTATCCAAGCTCCAAGTGGGCCCATGACAAGAGCTAGGGCGCGTGCTATTCAATCCGAGGTGACATCACTCCTACTTGAGTTTCCCTCCTCTTCAAGTGAGACATGGCTACTGCCTAAGTCCGAGATGCTATGTGTGATCAGGTACAACGCTCAAGACACGGAGCCGAGGGCTGTAGAAGAAGAGACAGGCGTCAACACTCTGGAAGCCCGGAACCTCCGGCCAGAGCCCGAACTTCCGGCCCCCGGACCCTCCGGCCGACCCGGAGCTTCCGGCCTCCGACGTCTTCCGACCAGCCCAGGCATGCCAACTCTCTGGTTAGCCCGGAACCCGTCCCGGACCTTCCGCACCCGGAACCTCTGGCCAGCCCGACCTTCCGGCCCCCGGATGCCAACCCAGCTCCACCCGCGCCAACTCTCGGTTAGGCCGGACCCTCCCCGGAACCTCCGGCGCCGACTTCCGGCCCTGCCTGCGCACAGCGACTTGGGCCGAGGCCCGTGTACCCTTTCGTCACTAGACTATAAATACTCTTCTCCTACCTACGTTTTAGGGTTAGCAAAGAGATAGCTCATGTTTGTGTGAGAGCTGCTCATCTCCCACTTGGTTACCTTCTCCTCGGAGATCGCACCTCCTCGGAGAAGATTCCCCAAGCGATTCAAGACCCCTCTTTAGGGAAGAACATCAAGACCTCCTCACGGAGAAGACCGGTTACCGTGTATCCTAGTTGATCGTGGATCGTGTATCTTACTCTATGTATTCGGGGATCTAGCACGTGTGTGACTATCTTGTTGGTTTGAGTTTTCCTCTCCTTTTTCCCTTGTGTTTCCCCTCGTTTTCCCCTTTGTGTTCTTCGTGTTCATCGCGGGATTCCGCTCCTTTCGTGAAAGATCGGGCGATTAGGTCTACCCTACATCAACTGTACCTACTGTTGGTTGCTTCTATAGCTCCTGCTGCTACTGCAGAGGTGGAGGACCATTACGAGGATGAGGTTGATCAAAATCAGAACTACGTGCAACCACCAGCACCACCACCAGGTCGTCCTCATGCATATCATCGCAACGGTAGGGCTGCACCACCACCTGAGGTACGAGATCATGACCATCTTCCTAAACTGAAATTGAATATTCCACCATTTGAGGGTAGATATGTTCCTGATATATATCTTACTTGGGAGTTAGAAACTGAACAACGTTTTACATGTTTACAATATCCTGAGGAGAGACGTGTTCCTGCTGCTGTTTGTGCTTTCACTAGTTTTGCATGTGTTTGGTGGTCTGAACATTGTAGATTATATCCCATTCCAGCTACTTGGGCTGCTTTGAAAACTGCTATGCGTACTCGTTGGGTTCCACCATATTATCAACGTGAATTACTTCAAAAATTGCAGTGTTTAAGACAAGGAAAAAATTCTGTAGAAGAATATTATCAGGAATTACAAACTGGCATGATTAGATGTGGTATTGTTGAGGAGAATGAAGCTATGCTTGCACGTTTTATGGGTGGATTAAATAGAGAGATTCAGACCATTCTAGAGTATAAGGAGTATACTAAATATCACTCGTTTATTCCATCTTGCTTGTAAAGCTGAACGTGAAGTGCAGGATCGACAGGCATTGGCGCGAACTAACTTTTCTGCAGGTCGATCTTCATCATGGACACCATGTGCATCCTCTACTTCCACTACCAGCACCTCCAGCCTGATGATACAAGAAAGCAGGCACAACCACCACTATCTGCCAAGAGCACACCTGTCGGGCCTGCGCAGAGCTCTTCTTCTTCCATGGCATCAACAGGGCACACAAGTGATATTATTTGTCGTCGTTGTAAGGGAAGAGGACATTTTGCGAGAGAATGCAAATCTCAGCGTGTGATGATTGTTACTGAGGATGGTGGGTATGAGTCCGCTAGTGACTATGATGAGGAGACTTTGGCTCTTATTACACATGAAGAACACGGTGGAGATGATTCTGATCATGAGATGCAATACATGGCTGCTGAAGATGCTGACAGGTATGAATGTTTAGTTGCTCAACGTGTTTTGAGTGTGCAGGTTACACAAGCTGAGCAAAATCAGAGGCATAATTTGTTCCATACAAAGGGAGTTGTGAAGGAACGTTCTGTTCGCGTGATCATAGATGGAGGGAGCTGCAATAACTTGGCTAGCATGGAGATGGTGGAGAAGCTATCTCTCACCACAAGACCACATCCACATCCTTA
This sequence comes from Triticum urartu, assembly GCF_003073215.2. Lineage (NCBI taxonomy): Eukaryota > Viridiplantae > Streptophyta > Magnoliopsida > Poales > Poaceae > Triticum > Triticum urartu. The sequence continues at coordinate 35,229 of NW_024111999.1, read as the reverse complement.
CTACATCCAATGGTTCAACAACAGCGGCAAGGTTAAGGTAACACGTACTGTTCGTGTGCATTTTAGTATCTCTACATATGCTGATTATGTTGATTGTGATGTGGTACCTATGCAAGCATGTTCCTTATTACTTTGTAGACCATGGCAATTTGATAAAAATTCTGTACACCATGGTAGAAACAATCAGTATACTCTTGTTCATAAGGATAAAAATATTACTTTGCTTCCTATGACTCCTGATTCCATTTTGAAAGATGATATTAATAGAGCTAATAAAGCAAAACAGGAGAAAATAAGAGTGAAAATCAGATTGTGGCAAAAGAATTTGAGCAACAAATGAAGCCTAATAATAAACCATCTAGTGTTGCTTCTGAAATTAAATTGAAAAGTGCATGTTTACTTGCCACCAAATCTGATATTGATGAGCTAGATTTTAGCAAATCTGTTTGCTATGCTTTTGTGTGCAAAGAGGCATTATTTTCATTCGAGACGTGCCTTCCTCTTTGCCTCCTGCTGTCACTAACATTTTGCAAGGAGTTCGCTGACGTCTTTCCACAAGACGTGCCACCGGGATTACCACCTATTCGAGGGATTGAGCATCAAATTGACTTAATTCCCGGTGCATCATTACCCAACCGTGCACCATACCGTACCAATCCAGAGGAGACGAAGGAGATTATGCGTCAAGTACAAGAATCTGCCGACAAAGTTATATACGCGAATCCTTAGTCCTTGTGCTGATTTCCTATCTACTTTAGTGGCCGAAAAAGGATGTACTCGCGTATGTGTGTTGATTGTAGAGGCATTAATACATTTTTATCGTCATCCTATTCCTAGGCTAGATGATATGCTTGATGAATTGAGTGGCTCTACAATATTCTCCAAAGTTGATTTGCGTAGTGGATACCATCAAATTCGTATGAAATTGGGAGATGAATGGAAAACAGCATTTAAAACTAAGTTTGGATTATATGAGTGGTTAGTCATGCCTTTTGGGTTAACTAATGCACCTAGTACTTTCATGAGGTTAATGAACGAAGTTTTACGTGCTTTCATTGGACGATTTGTGGTAGTTTACTTTGATGACATATTGATTTATAGCAAATCTTTGGAGGACCATTTGGAACATTTACGTGCTGTTTTTATTGCTCTACGTGATGCACGTTTGTTTGGTAACCTCGGAAAGTGCACCTTTTGCACCGACCGAGTATCTTTTCTTGGCTATGTTGTTACTCCACAGGGAATTGAAGTTGATAAAGCCAAGATTGAAGCTATTGAGAGTTGGCCGCAGCCCAAAACGGTCACACAAGTGAGGAGTTTCCTTGGCCTCGCTGGTTTCTATAGGCGTTTTGTGAGAGATTTCAGCACCATTGCTGCACCTCTCAACGAGCTTACAAAGAAGGATGTGCCTTTTGTTTGGGGTACCGCACAGGAAGAAGCCTTCACGGTATTGAAAGATAAGTTGACACATGCTCCTTTACTCCAACTTCCTGATTTTAATAAGACTTTTGAGCTTGAATGTGATGCTAGTGGAATTGGATTAGGAGGTGTGTTATTACAAGATGGCAAACCTGTTGCATACTTTTCTGAAAAATTGAGTGGGCCTAGTCTGAACTATTCTACTTATGATAAAGAATTATATGCTCTTGTTCGGACCTTAGAAACATGGCAACATTATTTATGGCCCAAGGAATTTGTTATACATTCTGATCATGAATCTTTGAAACACATTAAAAGTCAAGCAAAACTGAACCGTAGACATGCTAAATGGGTTGAATTCATTGAGACTTTCCCTTATGTCATTAAACACAAGAAGGGTAAAGAAAATGTTATTGCTGATGCATTGTCTCGTCGTTATACTATGCTTTCACAACTTGACTTTAAAATATTTGGTTTGGAGACCATCAAAGATCAATATGTGCATGATGCTGAATTTAAAGATGTATTGCAGAATTGTAAGGAAGGGAGAACTTGGAACAAGTTCGTTCTTAACGATGGATTTGTGTTTCGTGCTAACAAGCTATGTATTCCAGCTAGCTCCGTTCGTCTTTTGTTGTTGCAGGAGGCGCATGGAGAGGAAATGGGACACTTTGGCGTCAAGAAGATGGAGGATATACTTGCTACACATTTCTTTTGGCCAAAGATGAGACGGGATGTTGATCATTGTGTTGCGCTGCACTACATGTCTAAGACACCACTTAAGTCACGACCAATACAACAAGCCCGAGCCTTGGAAGCATATCGAATGAAAGTGAACTCTACTCTACTAATCCCGTTCATCCTTTCCCTCTTCGACGTGCATGAACATGCGCTTACTACCTAAGGCCGATGTCGTGCATCATTAGTACAAGAGACCCTCCCGAAGAAGTCATGACCCATGAAGATGACTATAATCCCCGCGCAAGCTCATAGATGAGAGAACAAGGTGAGGTAATGCCCTTCAACCACCGTCCCTAGTCCCACTAGACCAATTACCGGCCACGCCCCGATGCATTCGGCCCCTGAAGCTCCTCCCACCACAGCCGCCAGCACCCAGTAAGCTACATGCCCCGGACATCCGCCCTTCCGCCCCTCAATTCCCGAGATCTGGCCCCAGCCCGAAATCTGCCCCCTCGAACCCGAGACACAAAGCCCACCGCTCCAGCCCGGACATCCGGCATCCGCGTGAAAGCCCGGACATCCGGCCCGACGCCCGGACGTCCGGCCTCCCCTGTCTGCGCACAGTGAAGGGCCGAGGCCCGTGTACCCCTTCTCCCCCCTAGACTATATATACTCCACCTCGTCCAACTTTCTAGGGTTAGCATTGGTTTAGCTCATTTGATAGATAGAGCATTGCTCATCCACATCGGATCTACTCCTCGTGAGAGACCGCGGCCTCTTCGGAGAAGATCCCTTTGGATTCAAGACCCCTTGCAGGAAGAACCTAATCGATCCTCACGAGAAGAGCAGATCCCGCGAAGAACACGAGGAAACAAAGAGGGAAACGAAGGGAAATCACAAGGGGAAACACAAGAGGAACACTCAAACTAACAAGAACAAGTCACATGTGCTAGATCCTCGAATACATAAGAAGATACACTGATCCACGGACAACTAGGGACGATACAAAAGGGTAACCGGTTCTTCTCCGTGAGGAGGTCTTGATGTTCTTCCCTAAAGAGGGGTCTTGAATCCGCTTGGGGGATCTTCTCCGGTGGAGGCTCGAATCTCCGAGGAGAAGGTAACCAAGTGGATGAGCAAAGCTCTCACACAAAATATGAGCTAATCCTTTGCTAACCCTAGAAAGTTGTACGGGATGGAGTATATATAGTCTAGGGGGGAGAAGGGATACACGGGCCTCGACCCTTCACTGTGCGCAGACAGGGGGAGGCCGGATGTCCGGGCTGGTCGGGCCGGATGTCCGGGCTTTCAGGCGACGCCGGATGTCCGGGCTGGGGGGCCGGATGTCCGGGCTTGTTGGCTCTCAGGTTGAGCGCCGGACTGTCCTGGGGATCGTTGGAGTCGCGGTACGGCATGTGCCTTTTGTTGCTTCTCGCGGTCGAGGCGCCCGGATTTCCGCGGCTGACAACACTCGGACCAAGAAAAAGAAAACTATCTATTGGAGTCTGATAAGCCCTTCGGCTGACTAACTACATGAGCGCCGGATTTTGTCCGGCTAGGCCATAAACTCATCTGGCGCGACTTGCTTCTGATACCATCCAAAACCTGGTATCGACGCGTCTCTCGCCGGGACGTACCTGTCTCGCGGGCCCTGAGATGTTCTTTTGGCTCCCTTTCCGTGACCAATCTTACTCCTCATCCGTGACTTCGTGGCACTTTACATCTTCAATGCCATCTATTTATCGGAGCCCTCTGTGGTGTCCTTTAAGTCAAGTGCACCACAACAACCTCAGACTTCTACGAGTAACCATTTCGCACTTCTGCATCTCAGAAAGTCGGACCTCGTTCGTAGCGGAGGTATGCTTATCCCATCATTCTAAACGATAGAATTTTGACTCACGAAGGACTCGTTCATAGGCTCCAAGTGTGTCGTTGGAGTGTATGGTGCATCCTATGTGGGATGATCTCTTGGCGGATGCTCGCGACTCCATCTTCCCCTCCCTGGGAGAACGCACAAGGCTCAAACTTTCTACGCCATCATTGTCCATGGTGCTTAATCGAGCATGCTTACTTACGTTCACGATTTCTTTTTCTCTCCCGAGCAAATCGACACGTTGTTATGGAACATGCAATTGTCCCGTGGAAGCGGTGCCTCCAGGGATATGAGTCGATCGTGTGCCACACACTCGATATGCCTCGTAGCAGCCCGACGTAGTCCCAAGTGAGGTTGGCTCTCAGGCGGAACTAATTATCTTGACATTCTCCGCCAAAAGAAGAAAACTCACAAACACATCATAGCGCACAAGATGTCGAGTAAGTCGTTAGTTATGATCGGCATTGCCCTGCAAACTTCAGTGACTCACAGTGTATGGATTGGACACCGACCTGAGTATCTCACACACTCCTCTCACATCCCACTCTTTTGTGCCAAATAGCAATCTTAGACACTGATATTCTTTTGCACTCGCTCCACTCGTGCGGAGGTTCCAGTTTCGATTGGCTTTCAACCTTTGTTGGGCAAGCTTCTCTCTCTGAATTTTCGGACGCTCGACATGCTCTCCACTATTGATCTCCAGTTCTATGTACAACAATGATGGGTGGCTTCAGCGACCCGCAAGACAGCAGGCTCCGTAATGCGACATCCCAAAATTCGACTCTGTTGTGTTACCCAAAAATTTATGCATCAATTGAAAACTCTCTCTCGTGCGACGTTAACGTAGAGTCCGTTAACCCTGAGCCTTTCAACGTTGAAATGCTAGTTTTGTTCGATAACCGTTGTGGACGACTCCCTATCGAATATTCCCATGGCGTCGCAAGGAGAAATAGGCAAAAAGACGGTCGATTCGGACCACAATGTTGTCACTCCAATGTTGTCGTTCGCCAGGCAAAGCCAATTTAGACAGGCGAAGACTAGTATCTTCGGTTCGCTCGATTTGATGTTGCCCAGAGCGCTAAGCCATTCCACTTTTAATTGCACTTGGATGGATGCTCGTCTTGGGCAATCGGAGCTTATCGAGTCAATATCTATCAACTTCTGCGAGCAGTCATTACAAGTCACTCCCGCCGTAGTGATACCCTTGCACCGATCTCCACATTATTGCCTGAGCGTCCTTGGTGAGACGTTTTTATAAAAAGTGCATTTCAATTCTGGACGTCAGTGTCTTCTATCCTACTCTGAATGTAATTGGAGAGTCGACAACACCTTTGTTGAGACAACAAGGCGTGGACTCTGAATCTTCATCGCCAACAGACTACTGCTTCCTCTTCACTCTGATCATTGCGGCGTGCCATACCGCCAACTCTCGCTCGATTCCAGTTCTCCGTGAGAAATCTCTCTGCTTCCACTATCACTCGTTTGAGTCGTCAAACCAATGCAACGTCAGTTCGTCAGCAGATCAATCATTGAATGATTACAGCGCCTTGGTTTGCCTGATTTTCACCGACCACTGCAGCCAACTCTGACTGCTGTTCACATCTAGGGCACTAACCGCAATAATCACTTTGAAAAACCTACGGGCTTGACCGCGGGTTCTGCGCTCACCTCGGCTTGGAGTTGATGATGATGAATCCTCTTGTTGTGGCTATATTGCAATAAGTCCTTCTTCGTAAGTAGCCGTCCCTACATCGAACCTTTGTAGTTTCAGATACTGTAATGCTCCTGCTCACTTAACTTCTAAGAAAAGCCACTTTCGATAGTTCTTCGAATGTGTCCAGTTTGATACGAAGCCTTTGGGTATCTACGGATGTTGGTAGTTCTGAAGCTTGGTTGCTGCGAATGAGAAAACACTAGCGACTTGGATGAGAACTTTCGGCGATACCTGTATATAATCTTTTCAGCAATCTATTTGCGTCCGCTTTGGTATCTTGTTGCAATACGCCATGAGATTTGAGTATTGGTTCGTCACTATACATCTGCCGGTGGACTACTTCTGGCATGGTATGATTGAGTCACATTCAAGAATCGCTGTCTCGAGATTAGTCTAGGCTTGCATCAATCCCATGACGTTGCTAAGCTCGTCATAGAAGTCGTGATGAGATCTCCTCTACTGTAATGTCTTCAGTTCTCTCCTGAAATTGACAAACTTGTATTTACTTGCGAGCCTTTTGCGATGAGTCTACAGCGTGTCTGACAGCATCCTGAAGGACTTCGAGGACTGCATCCTGCTGAGCTTGAAATCCTTCACCTTCCTTGAATTCTTTCCGCGAAGTGCTTCCCAGCTTGTTCACGGCTTTCTTGCGCCCTACCGGCGGCTATCGGCTCCGACTTGAATCGCCGTAGCAGCTTGATTTCAAGCCGCACGTGCTCATTACGCGTCACGCGGAGTTGCTCTGTTCTTGACACGTTTGTGAACCCTCGGGCATCCTATGCGAGCACATTATTGTGTAAACGCCGCTCTCAATCTCCCTTCCTTCATTGCTCATGTTTGTGTGTCCCCGTTGTCCGCTGTCTCATGCTTCTTAAGCTGCAAAGCCCTCTTGAGTTTGACATGATTTCGACAGCGCTTGAGATCCAGTTCATCGTAGCAGATTGACGCCTTGCTTGTAATCCAAGATCACGACTCATTTGCTGCCGCCTTGCGAAGGCAGCTGCTTCGATCATGGCTTGATTACTCTGAGCCCGGAGAGTTGAAGTCGGAAGGGCACGCCTTGAAACTGCTCTCCTTCTTGAAAAGCCGGAGAAGATCGCAGGAAACGTTGTACGGCATACACAAGTGTCTGGCAATTGTTCTTGTCCCATCGCTTGCATCATTCTCATCTCGCTTGCGTGATCACGAGCTTTTGTGTCGATATCATGATCTCCCCTTCGTACACGTTACCTCGTATTAACTCATGCCCATGTTCAATCACGCCGCGCAACGGGTTGTCGATGACGTTTCTACTCATGGCTTTCTCTTGATGCAAAGAACGATTGCTTTCCCCAAACAAAACGGGCACTTCCTTTCTTCGTGGACGAAGGAAGTTCATCTACATGAATGCTTCTTTCACCATGAATAGTGTTGTAGACAGTACTTGGCCCCTATCCATCAATTCCAAGACAAATGTGAGGCGAATTTTAGAACCCAACAATGGCCACGAATTTAAGGTATCCAAAGTAACCCCCAAATTTTAAAGACCTTACGACAGTTGGAAATGGTGTATGACGAGGATATCACTCCAATCGTTAGTGAGCAATCGGAGTAGATAGGCACTATTTCGATTTCCAGGCAGTACCTAGCTAACTGTCCGGTTTGCTCACCCACGCCTACACAAGAAAAGCTTTTCGGACTGCTCTCTCTCATAACTCAATGATCATGTCCCGCGTGGAGCCACGAATTCCCTGATCGTGCTAATCTCGTACAGAGCGAAGCACTTTTCGAATACTCTGTTGCGACAAAGATCGCAAGAGTGCAACAATAAGTGAAACCAAGTTTCAGACCTAACTACCTTCTAAGGGACGACGCTGAAACAACACATTGCATCAAAAGATAAGCTGTAGCGCCGACTAACGTGCCATCCTTCCACACAGGTTCAATTAACCAACCAACATGCGAGACATCCACAAAAATAGCCCTTCATGTTGCGCATTAAAGCAACCGCAGCCGCGAGAGACGATCTGACTAGACCATGCGAATGGCAATCAATAGGCCGACTTACAAATTACGAACCCTGTTTTAGCTATAAGCACAGATCACCTACTTAGCTAAAAATCAACACACGACTTACTGTCCATTCACCTACTCCCGGATCTATCCTGCATAGCCTGCTCTCATTAGGACGATAACGTATCAGCCAGCATAGTCTTTCTACATTCATATAAGCGAAAGTCCCTTCTTGCCTCCGAGCACATCGTACAAAAACTGCTCAATTTAAGCTGATGCTCTGCTCAGCTTGGATCAGTTTCAAGATGACGCGAACCGACCGATTAGTTTCTCCTCTTGTGAGGTGCGCACGATTGCGGTTGAAGTAATGCAACGATAATGGCAAAAGAGACATAGTATTTATTCTATTGGATCGCACGTCCTAACCTCCAGGCCGAGAAGTAACCGACCTACCGGCGGGTGTGTCCGGATAAGGCCGTTCATTCAACTCGAATCGTACTCAGAGTCCTGTACCCTCGTCGTTTACGCAACGGACCGTTCCTTATTCCTCGACTCCTGTCTCGACAGGTGCTTCGAGGCGTCATGTTACGTGGCTTCATGACGTTTTGTGACCCGTCGTGGCGACTACGAGATCATGGGTGTCACATTGTCGCGAGTGACTGAAGCACAGACGTTGCCTTAAGAGGCGAACTTCCTGTCTCCGCCCCCCCACGGAGGACGTCGCAATCCTTCTTCATCCGTTTTCCTCTGTAGTTCTGCTCTTGCTCGGTTCCTCTGAGTGGGGGTGTATGTGATAGCCTGCTTATTAGGGATGATAGACTACTTATATCAATAAGGAATTCCTTCTTTTCTGGGAGCCCATTCGGAAAGAACTCCAAAGTTAAGCATGCTCAGCTTGGAGTAGTTTCAGGACGGGTGACCGACCGGGGAGTTGCTCCCGGGTGCGCACGAGTGAGGACAAAGTGCGCAGAAAAGACAAGTATTGATCTATGGGGCATGTCTAGATCCCGCCAGGAGTAACGACCACCGGCGGGTGTGTCCGGGGCGTTACATATGCTCTATGCAAGGTGTTGCTATGATATGATCGAAGATGATCGAGTATGACAATCTTAATGTTGTATGGTGCTATGGTTCTTTCTTAAAAGCTCTTTGCTTATATCTTCCTCTTTGCTTAAAAGCTTGTTTGGCTCTTTGATGTTTGAGCTCTTTTCTCATGCAATGCTTGACGAACCGATATAGCAAGTGAGTATGCGATGACAACTTTGTGACACAAGAGATGATACCAATATATGCAACAATGATATATGGATGATATGAGAAGTATGATCACTAATGTGCACAAGTCTCGTTGCCGGCAATACTCAATGGCTAGTCTCGATGGGTAAGCAACGCAAAGGAGTAAGGCTATAATGGCTATCAATGTAATGGCAAGAAGATATGTCCAATACCAAGATGAGGTGTACCGGTCTTGCTTCCGGTATGGTGTCAAAATGTGGCAATGCGAATACCAAGGTGTAGTCAGGTGGTCGTTGTTCATAGTTGCGCATCCCGTCGTTAGATGACCTGATGAGTTGTTTAGGACGGCTGGGGTTGATAACGACTGAGTAAGATGCATCCGACTGTCTCAGTCACATAGAGAGCGCGCCCTAGCAGAAGTTCCAGGCTTGATGTCGATCTCGAACGCCTACCTAATCTGTGACGCCGAAACACAGGAGAAGTGTGAATACGAAGTCATTACCGCCAGCTCAAAATTCTCCAAAACTCGAGGATAGATACATATGCTGTCACCAGAAGATGCCGAAAACGGTCCCTCAACCTCACAACATACTTCGTCATATGCGGAAGTGTAGGTCATGCGCGCATCGTTGGCAGTCATACTGTGGTATATGGTAAGGGGCACGAACCGGAACAAAATTTTTGGTCGCACAAGATAGGATGAAAGAAAAACGAAGACTTGTGGATGGAGATGTTTGCTTTGCAGAGCAATGACCAAGTCCATCAAGTAAATGAATGTCTCGTTCTTGGCTGTAACAGAAGACACTGGCGGATTGTGCTGGGCCCCGGATTGTCCTGGGCGGTCACTGTAAGTCTCGCGCCGAGATGTTCCTCTCAGACCCACGGGGAACGAATCGGGATGAAACACTGCGTTGGAACGAGGTCAAGAGTTGCCGGATTCCAAACTTGGCCAAACTTCCTAGGTCGGTAGCTTGTGGTCTACTTGCCGAGGACATTGCGGAAAAGTGGCCCATACTGGAAGTCTCAGATCAATCAAGACAAATTATAACACACCATACCCACAAGAATACCAAACCCTTAAACAAAATCTCAAACATCTCACCAACTCACCACTAATCTCTACCAAAAACACTATTTCTGTGGACTATTTCTGAGTGTTGTTGATTGTCTGTGGAGATTACTTCGAATACCAGGAACATAAAACAACCAAAACCAGAGCTCTATGAACCACAACCCGACAAGCGTCTCATGAAATCGAAGTTGTTGGCTATCGGCACGTGGATGACGCAGCACAGTGAAGATAAACATTGAGAACGTTTGGACCAAGATTGATGTAGGGTAGAACCCTAATCGGTTGATCTTTCATGAAAGGAGCGGATCCCGCGAAGAACACGAGGAACACAAGGAGGGAAACGAGGGAAATCACAAGGGGAAACACAAGAGAACACTCAAACTAACAAGAACAAGTCACGCAAGTGCTAGATCCTCGAATACATAAGAGATACACGATCCACGGTCAACTAGGGACGATACACGGTAACCGTCTTCTCCGTGAGAAGGTCTTGATGTTCTTCCCTAAGTACACCGACATCGAACACTCTTCGCCGTGCCACGTGCAACGAGCGTCAAGCAAGCCTCAATCCTCTACACGACACCGACTCGCACGAGCACCGACAATGTCAAACCCAATACGCCTTTGCACTAGCACGAGAACGGCAACGACAACACCAACATGAAGAGGAAGAGCGAGCGCGTCTACACCAAAATGCTCAAGATGCCGAGGCACAAAACGCCAAGAAGAACAACTCCGTGAAGCTCAAGCACTTGCGGCGCAACAAAGCCCTCCAAGATTCAAGTCGAGCCGAGCCGGCCGAGGCCGACAAGCTCGAGAACAAGAAGAAGCATTTCGCGAAGAAATTCAAGAACGGAGATTTCAATCTCGTGCATCGTCAAGTTCCTCAAGCTCCTCTTTGAGCTCGACAAGATCCTCCACAAGCATGTCAAGAACAACAAGTTCCTCAACATCATGAAGACAATGGAGATCCTCCACGACAAGAGCAACATGAGGTTGGAACCCTCCGCTCCGAAGAGCACCACGAGTTGAACAATCATCAACAACATGGGCGTCATCATCCCCGACCCCAACACAATGAAGAGCAACGCTATGGCAAACTCAAGTTCACCATGCCCAAGTTCAACGGAAGCAACGATCCCGAAGAGTACCTTTCATGGGCATTGAAAGTTGACAAGATCTTCCGTTTGCACAACTATGAAGAAGAGAAGAAGATCGCAATGGCATCCCTTGAGTTCCAAGATACTATTTGTCTCATTTTGTACGAAACAAGTTATTCGAGCGCCGAGCGGCGATGGATAGGCATCGAAGTGACACCGCCACTCGCGCACCCAACCAACACTTGGTGCTTGGCGTTCTTGCTTAAACATTCAGTCAAGCTCGGATCTTAATCCAATTAAGTGTCCTTGCCATTATCGATGATCACTATGAAAGAGGGCGACGCTCTGTTGGCCTACATCTCACTACAACCTGCCGACCTTCTCTGTTCCTACATCGAAGCAAACATTAACCCAACCATATTTCGTCAAGAAAGGATACATAGAGACTGAAAGAGTACTTAGTAGGACATGATAATCCAATTTATAGCTAAAGCCGAGAACTTACGTAGTATTATTGATCACGGGATAACCGTTCTTAGACATCAGTTCAAGAAGAAACAAATTGGCATGGTGATCCATTGTCTTACTTTTCCAAGTATTCACTCTTTGAGATACAATCTCCCCTATCTAACCCGACCGTGATGCGTATCACTTATTTTGATTCCGACTTACCACATAATCACCGAACACCCCTTTCATTCGCCTGCTGAAATTTCTATCAACAAATACAAAACTGCACTGAATCTTGGGACTTTTACTGCTACCAAACGAACCCAAGGCAGGATGATTTGATGTTAGGGTCCAGAAAACCCATAATCGCCCCTCTCATCTTGTTTCACGAAAGGGAGCGAATGAGCCGAAATTTCTGAAGCATCTTCTCAAGACCTTCCCCGCGATAAACGCCACGAGAAAGTTAACAGCCTACAAAGAATATGACGGAAAAGAGACGGTGGCAACCCCAGTAAAATAACCTGATTTAAGGAAGGAAGAAACACCTCCAAATACTAAACACAAATCATAGATCCCACTAGCAACGCAAAGCGTAAATCGCCACCAAATTTATCCATTACACGAATGAAACTGACTATACACGCTCATCTCCGGCATTGGATGACCTCCAAACATAAAAGGGACGCATACATCCGCGTTATGACTCGATAACTTCCCGTGAGGTTATGGTTCACTTAAGCGGTTCCCTCCATGGCTCTGTGTAAATAGTGGCGTTCTGCTCCTCGCTTGTGGGAATCTTTCACCGAGAGAGGTGCGATCTCCGAAGTGGATGACAGTAGGTGGCTATACCATCGCTAATCGTTTCCGCGATATGAGCTCATAGCTCTTCCCACATCCACAACCATGATGGCTATTCTACCTTTCGCCTAACCTGAGCTAAAACTGCTTCGCTTTACGACGAAGAGTATTATAGTCTAAGGTGACCAAAGGTACAATGGGCCTCGGCCCAAGATTTGCTCGCATGTCTATGGCCACCACTGCAGAGGACCGACTCTATCACTGATCAATAAGACTTCACATCGTGATAGCTAGCACAGGAACGTAGAAATATGCTTCAGCGGCCCACCGTTGATAATAAACGCTTGCTCAAGGTGTCCGGTTCTCATCAGCGGCAACAGTTCTCGGCCGTACTCCGAGACGCCGTTTGATCGGTCCGCGTCTGGTTGGAGCACATAGCCACCAACCACACCTTTTGAGGAGCTTTGGTCGCATCCGGGGCCCGGGCAACCCAAAATCGGCGACTGGACGGGATTGGTTTCGTACGTATTCTGCTGAAAAGTCCGTCTCCTTTGAACAGGTTCCGCAGCGTGAACTGAGAAGTTAATTGTCACGCCAAGTCCTCAAACGGCGAAGAGCAGTTCGGATAACACGGGATCAGCGCATTCCTCTTGCAGCGTCATGTCCGACCCACATTGTAGTCAAGAGAGCTGCGGCAATTGTTCTTATCTTCGCTCGTATCCCGTGTCATCTAGGGTACCGGATCCGGGCTGGATACACTAAGCTGTAGTTGTACGCTACGGCATACTGTCTTACTTATAGCCTCTCGGACGCCTTCTAACACTTAAGGACATTGTCAGTATCACCATATCTGAACGTTACAGTCAAGTCTAGATACAAAAATGCTAAAGTTATTAGCAAAGATTCAACGGGACATGTACACTTTGGAATGTATCGGACGTGACTATCACACCATGTAGCAAATTGCTCGGCACATTGGACCACGCGGCCCTTAAGCCCAATGGGAGCCAGTACCTCACTTTGATACTGCTAGGTGTGAAGGAACTCTCAAGTTAAGGAGTCACCTCAAGTGTCTCCTCGACTTGAACTAATTATGTTCACTCCGCACCTACTCTTTCTATTGCTCGGGCCCGTGTGTGGATGTCTTGGATAGTTGAAATGACAAGAGCTGCAGTGTCCGGAAAATCTATGCGGTGTCATCTTTCATATCGGTGCTCGACATACATCTCCCCTCCCTTTGGACGACCACGTCCTCGGATCGAATACGTTTCATATCACCAATTGGTGCAAAGGATGAGAGCATCTGTTAGATGTCCACGAATTATGCTAGAGAGTCACACCCATAGTTACACTTTCCCGTGCGCATGGATCGATTTCCTTGATCTACAACTCAAACGATTTGCCATAAGACCAACAATGATGCTTCATTGCGTTTAGTTGTAGCAAATATCATACACACCACTAATCACATGTACCAATCATCATCCAATTCTAATCAATGTTCATCTGTTTCCGTGGCGCAAGTGCGGTCGAACCTTGGACTCTTATCGAATTTCCTAGTACTTGTAGATGGAAACGAGGTATTCATTAAGAATACATGCGATCAACACGTGTTGTACTCACTATATTGAGTTAAATTCTCACTACGATGAAGACTATATTATCCGAGAGAGTTTATAAGATAGCCATTTAGGTTGACATTTTAAGATTATTGAACGATTTCGCCAGCACTTTCTCACTTTAGTCGCATAGGGCGCTTTTGTAACATTGGTGACTCGATGGTTGCTTTTCTATGTGGATTTTGCGCTTCTAGTTTAAGCCAAAGCTTTACCACTATACCTTAGAGTGGTGCGTCCTGCATCGTTCATGCACTTGCGTCATAACATCAAATCTGGCATGTCGGCTCTTTCTTTTCTGGAGGAGTGGTATGCTATGCCCAGGAGTTTTCAAGTGAAGTATAATTTAGCGATGGAAATCCGATCAATCGCTCATAGAAGATTAACCCATTTAGATCCAGTAATAGCCGCATGGATCGTGCAGGGTTAGTTTCAAACGTGGTCCTTGGGACTACGCAAATTTTTAGCGAAACTCATCCTTCGAGCAACACCTCTAATGATAGCTCGAACTAGTCTCAGATGCGAATCATTCAAATCTTCGTCATCGGGTAGGATGCAATGGCGTCACTATGAGGTTGCACAAGGGCTAGCCAAGGCAATTAGGTATAACTAACTTGTCTCTTCAACCCACTCCATTATTTGAATGTTTGCTGTTTTACATTGATGAGGTTAGGTCTCTGTATTTCCACTGATAAATATACTTACGCTCGAAGAACAATGTTTCTTTCTGGATGCATCTCACAGTACAGTCCCTCTGAGGTGACAGATCCATCTCCCCTGCGCAATGGTGAGTGTATAGACCTTAAATGGAGAGACGCGATCACGCCTCTGATGACAAGTTGATGAATGCGTAGCTTGAGATTGACCTGAGCTTGTCGCATATGAGGGGTCTGTCCAAAGAGTGAGATTAGACAAGCATGGGATGACTAAAGTTGCAATTTTTTAAGCTTTTTTCCGTTTACAATGGAAGTTCTGACAGGCACCAATTCAATACAACACGGGTCGCGGAGACGAAATGATCCTTTTCAAGCGAACACATGCAACCAGTGGTAATACTGGAGCAGCGAAATGTATCATGACAACTATGCGAATGTAAATGAGGTCCCTAACGAGAAGGTTTGGAAGATCACAACGCAAATGTGGAGACAATTGTCGATGCTAACATTTGTGTACCGTGGTTCCAGGATTACGGTTCGTATGCCTTATGTCCCATCCATGAGTTATGAGTAGTGGCAGCGACATTCTATATCCCAAGACGAAAAGAACCGTCCACGACGTACAAATATGGGATATCCGTTCCCATTTTGATCCTTTAGCGGCAACCGAAGATCACAATCCACGCGCCTCCACCACTTGCTAAAGAGGTTCTTCCCAGGTTCCAACGTTGTATTCGGAATTCGGATAGAGGCTATAGTCAGAGGCCCGATAGTCCAGACAGCGTAATGGGCTCCACGCACTTAACTTTAGCAACTAATGGTACCGACGAAGAGAAAGCACACACCACACAAAAGAGAGCCTCCGGTTTGACGTGAGAGAAGAACAGTAAGCTCTCGCACCAATCGGTTTGTCTCTCGATTCACCACCTACCACTGGCCCGAGTCCAAATCAGGCCTTTCCCTCTCAACGAAGGACTTGCGGAGAGCTCTAGCTAGCCGGTAGATTTTCAAACGTCAGTAGTGCCTTTTTCTGTCTCGTCGCCCATCCAAACTATACATAGATCTCCTCTCGCATTTCACACGCCTACCCCTCACATCGATTGTCGGAATTCGCTGCACACACAGGCATACCACACCTAGACCGCAATGCAGTCTATGAACGGCGACGCACCACGATCTTGCGCCAAGAAGTATGTTAAGGCTCAATAAAATACCTTACCATTTTTTGAATTTGGTTAGGTTAGCGTATGGTAATGAACTCACCTTGCTCTTGTGTTCTTTCAAATGATAATCTCCCACACCAACGAGGCTGCGCGACGATTCTAAAAACACGTTTTCTCAGTACATGAAATTGTGGAGTAGAGATAAAAAAAGTGTAGCGAAATCTATTGTTCCTCATACAAGACTTGCTGTTAAAAGATATACAAAAAGCTCGAAAGTCTCTACATGACATCAATTCAGTTGTAGTAATAAGCAGGAATATGTGGCGAAGTAGCATCGCTACAATGTTTTTCCTTACTGCTTGGGAGTCTATTGGTGTAAGAGACAAATCTAGAAGTAACAAAAGACTCAATAATAATTCACTCCCGTTCTAGTTAGGCATGAACGCTGGATGTTTCGAGAGCGTGTTGATATGATCCTTACAGCGACATACTTATGGGTATAGAGTGTTTTTTCCTCTCTCAGAAAATGACAATACGATGTGTTGGAATGGAATGATATTGTATGATATTCTCTATTGGCGGTCTCCCCTCTGTTCGAACGAAGATGACGAAAGAGTAACGATTTGTGTTCCCATTCAGGTGCAGGATAATAAACTCAAGTGAGACCTAAAGCACCCTACACACAAATCTTCGTCCAAAGCACTGGGTACAAGATTTTCCAATCTCGGACATTGAGGGTTGGGCAGCTCCGGAAAGTGTCCTCCACTAAATCAAGAATAAACTAAACTGGTCGCGCTTCTCTGGCTAGCGGCCCAATTTGTATAAACACATCACCTCTCTATGCCTATTACCACTAGCATTGCAATGACTCTGCAACCAGTATATTGAGGCGACTATTGCCAGTTGTGTGAGGTTACCGAAACAATTGGCACTCTTCCTTAAAGGTCAGCACTGGAGGTATGAGTAGAGAGCACGAATTTATTTCCGGCTCTATAGTGTAATGTTGGCATAAACTAGATCTCGGGGTTTTGGTATGGATCGCCACCCAACAATTTCTCTATGAGCGAAATCTCTTGGTCCTGCAACTCACACTCTGTTTCGTGTGGTTAGCTAGATTAACTGTACTCGCCGGACGAATCAACGACGAGAGTGAGCGCGCATGGCGAGCAGTGTGAGCTAGGATGAACTTTCGTTTATGCACTAACGCGCTCCGTAGCATTGCTCTACCCACGTCGACAAGCTTTTTGGAGACGGTAGATTTGTCATTGATTGGCGAAATTGCCGCACTTCTGGTCGAAAGTGGTGTGGCGCCTTGCTTTGGTCATTGCGATGCTAGTGGTAATGGACATAGGAGGTGTGTTAATGCAAGAGAAGCGCCCCATAGCTTAATTTAGTGAGATACTTTCCGGAGCGCAACTCAATTACCCCATCTATGACAAAGAGCTATATGCTTTAGTCCATGTTTTGCATGAATGGGAACATTACATTCGTCCCCATGAGTTTATCATTCATGACCGATCGGTATGAGACACTCTACAGTATGCTTAAGGAGTCAAACCAAGTGATATCAAAGCTCAATGGAACCTCCTAAGGAGATGAAGATTAATACCAGAAAGTCTTTTCGCTTGATAAGATCTACCATAAAGTCAAGTAGTGTCAAGCATATCGATCCTGTTAGCGGGGATTGCTTCGTTCCCACATAGTGGCTATGCTGATTACGACAAACTTGAATCTGGAGTGGCAAATTGTCATTAAGCCACTTCCGGCATATGCAAAGACTCTGTAGTTGAGCATGAGACAACCTCTTTCTACTCCTTATTGGACCGCAAGTAATATTATCTCACGCACTCACACCTGTGGTGAGAACGCCAGTAGCACTTCAAAAATGGCTATCTTTCTCGCGTGAGCTAACAAACTTTGCATCCCGAGTCTTCTCTTCGTTTGTTGCTTTTGCAGGAATCTCATGGAGGAGGCTTAATGGGACATTTCGGATGCGACAAGACGTTCGCCACGCTCTCGAAGAACTACTTTTGGCCCAAGATGTTTCGGGACGTCAATCGTTTCACCAACCGATGCTCTACATGTCGCAAAGCTAAGTCCAAAGCTCAATCTCATGGCCTCTATATGCCTCTACCAATTCCATACCAACCATGGGAAGACATTAGCATGGACTTTGTACTTGGTTTGCCTAGGACTCAAAATGGTGGGAAAAGATTCCATATTTGTCGGGTGGACGTTCTCTAAAATGGCACATTTCATTCCTTGCAACAAGATAGACGATGCTTCACATGTTGCTAATCTCTTGTAGGGAAATATTGCGTCTACATGGTGTGCCAAAGATCTATCTCTCGGACCGCGACGTCAAGTTCCTATAGCTACTTTTGGAAGACCCTATGCGCCAAGCTCGGAATCAAGCTACTCTTCTCCACGGCTTACCATCCTCAAACCGACGCCAAACGGAGGTGACCAACCAACTCTCCGCTCTACTTCGAGTACTCATCAAGAAGAACATCAAGGAGTGGGAGGAGTGTCTACCTATCGCCGAGTTCGCCTACAACCGAGCAAGACACTCAACAACCGGCAAGTCCCCCTTCGAGGTCGTCTACGGATTCAACCCATTGTCACCATTGGACATTCTTCTACCACTCCAAGAGCGCATCAATTTGGACGCAAGTGCACGAGCGACACATCTCAAGAAGGTGCATGAAGATACAAGAAACACCATCGAGCGCCAAGTACAACGCCTTGCGACCAAGCTCAACGTCAACAAGCAACCTATGGTCTTCAACATTGGTGATCTCGTGTGGCTACACCTTCGCAAGGACCGCTTTCCACAAGAACGCAAGTCCAAGCTTCGACCACGAGGCAATGGACCCTTCAAGGTGCTCGCATGCTACAACGACAACGTTTACAAGATCGACCTCCCGCTGCGAGCAAAGTTACAACGTGAGCGACATCTTCAACATCAAAGATCTCTCTCCCTTCCATGGTGATGAAGAATTCGATCCGAGGACGGATCTTCCCCAAGGGAGGGGAGATGATGCGGAGCATCCCACCGATCACCCCATGGACGCCACCTCAACTATCCAAGCTCCAAGTGGACCCATGACACGTAGCTCCTAATGGGGCGCGTGCTATCAAATCCGATGATCTGTTAGCGATTCATCTCTACACTGCTGTAATAATTATCACACTTCAACTGTGTTACAAGTGAAGAACGTACTCTGCGTACGCCAGCTTAATCATCGCTTTGCCATGCTTATTCTCTTGTTCCTGTATCAGGCTTCTCAATAGATCCCCGAGCGCAAACCAGTTCAGTCGCATTGCCACTATAGAATACCAGATTATTAGTCTCGTCAAACTCATACATTCTGACCACCCGGACCCTCCCACGCCTAGCTACTACGAAGATAACGATACACGAGGCCCTGCGACCTATCCACGGTCCCAACCGAACCACGAGAGGATCTATGTTCTCGGTCGCTCTCGCACCTCAGTTAACTTATCCAAACCATCGAGCTCTAGACCCGAGGAGGCCCTTGACAACTGCTCAGGCTTCTAACTGAGACTCAGCAAACTAATTCTTGTTTCCCTTAGCTGTGTTTGTCTTCTTCAAGTACCGTATATACCTCCGGCCAGCACGCGAACAACACTCCCGACCACCAGGAAGCAATGACGCGACACCTAAGACAAAGCTCCAACCGCCGGGAGCGAGAACTCATTCGAGTTAGGCCAGACCCTCTTCACGCGCAACCTTCCGGCTGATGCCGCATGGAACTTCCGTTCTCACCCAGTATAGAGACAACCAAGACCCTGGCTATGCATGTGCCCTAGCCACTTGGGCGGAGGCCAACTCACGCCTTTTACACCATACGTAGCTCAATAAAATTCGTGTGCTGTCCTACCATGAGAAGAAGCTTTGTGATAGAGTTAGTCGATAAATAGAGATTTAGCTCATGTTTGGTGTGAAGAGACTATTAGACTCATCTACACACTATTTACTTCCCTTCTCCTCGGCGCAAGACACCATCGTCTTCACTAGCGTGTATCAATTGAGCGCCGCCTGAATACTGCTTCAAGAACCTAATTAGGCGTGCGTAAGAGAAATTGCCAAAGCACCTCCTCACGAGTAGAGACCGGTTTACCGTGCTGGCTGTATCGTCCCTAGTTGATCATGGATCGTGCTGCAGTCATATTCCCATTTATGTATTCGGGATTTAGCACAGGATGGTCCAATAATCGTTTTCTAGAGTGTTCTCTCCAAGTGCGCTTTTGGTTTTTCACCTCCGTTTTTCCCCTTTGTTTTGGCTTTCAGCAGTGCCTTGTGCGATCGCGGGAATTGCCCACGTGGTTGGCACAATTCCGCTCCTTTTCGAGCGCTCCGGCTCACCAACGGGCTGCGAATACGAGATTTCAGCGTACATCCGCAATCATAGAGTCGATCAGTTCACATGGCAGTTTCGCTGCTTGGTAGTCTTCCGTGGACCTCCTCGGACTCTGCTGTCGTAATGAGGCTGTATCTAGATGGTTTATCTGAGGTCTCAGGTGCAAGTTGCAATTGCCTCTTCAATGATGGATGATTGAGTCCATTCAATGGAGAGAACACATAGCCGATTGTTTCGTTCACATTCTTCCGTTGACCACTTCTGTGCTCGTATTCATGGAGGTAAAATTATCATCACATCCATCATCTGATATAAATACTGCTGATCAGACAGCGTACTAAATTGTTACCTGTTCTTGAGTAGTTGGAGTTTCTTCAAGTGAGGCGGAAGAGTAGGTCGCTCAGTGTGAAGTGATTATGTAACCAGATATGATCTACTGGAATGCGCTTTCAGCGCTCCTCTCTTTCACTCCTACTCTCTTAACTAAGTAATAGTCACACTTCAAGTTGGCTGTACACTCAGTATGTCTCTTTGTGATTCACCTCAGTTGATAAACACGCTCTCGGCGCTCGATAACTTGTTCCCACCAAATGAGCACAAGTCTGTGGAAGGCCCTACGCATTATGTTTCATGTCCATTTGCTGCATCATTCTCTTGCTAATAGGTATGTTGAAATAGTTCTTGTTCTCAATGAGCAAGTGCACAGACGGGAAGACTCGCATATGATGCGCGTTCCCCAACGACTCAATGGGCGACGACTCTGAAAGAACGGGTAAACCTTGAATTTCACCGGGCATCTCTTTCTCTTTGAAACTTGGCAAAACTTGACAGCCCATAACTACATGAGTTGATTGTGCAAGACACATCACGCGTAGACTAACAGCTCTTGGCACCACAGATAATCTCGAGTATATGTGCTCGGGAGGGGCCGACATTCATGACGCCCTTTTGCCGACCCAGTTGTTCGTATTGTTCAACTCGTGGTCTTCTCGGAGCGGAGGTGCCAACCTCATGTTTCTCTTGTCGTGGAGGATCTCCATTGTCTTCATGATGTTGAGGAACTTGTTGTTCTAGACATGCTTGTGGAGGATCTTGTCGTGCTCAAAGAGGAGCTTGAGGAACTTGACGATGCACATGAGATTGAAATCTCCGTTCTTGAATTTCTTCGCGAAATGCTTCTTCTTGTTCTCGAGCTTGTCGGCCTCGGGCTACGGCTCGACTTGAATCTTGGAGGGCTTGTTGCGCCGCAAGTGCTTGAGCTTCACGGAGTTGTTGTTCTTGGCGTTGTGCCTCGGCATCTTGACATTTTGGTGTAGACGCGCTCGCTCTTCCTCTTCATGTTGGTGTTGTCGTTGCCGTTCTCGTGCTAGTGCAAAGGTATTGGGTTTGATTTGTCGGTGCTCTTGCGAGTCGGTGTCGTGTAGAGGATTGAGGCTTGCTTGACGCTCGTTGCACGTGGCACGCGAAGAGTGTTCGATGTCGGTGTACTTAGGGAAGAACATCAAGACCTTCTCACGGAGAAGACGGGTTACCGTGTATCGTCCCTAGTTGACCGTGGATCGTGTATCTTCTCTTATGTATTCGAGGATCTAGCACTTGCGTGACTTGTTCTTGTTAGTTTTAGTGTTTCTCTTGTGTTTCCCCTTGTGATTTCCCTCGTTTCCTCCTTGTGTTCCTCGTTTCTTCGCGGGATCCGCTCCTTTCGTGAAAGATCGGTCGATTAGGGTTCTACCCTACATCATCTTGGTATCATGAGCCACGTTGATCACGATTTCGGAGCCTCCCCGTTGTGTTTCTAGCCTTGTTTTATTGTTTTTCGTCCTAATTCGAAAATTCCCCACCAAAAATAGCCCCAAATTTTTTTTGTGATTTGTTGGTGTGTTGAGATTTTGTTGGTTTGGATCCGTGGATTTGCTTTGTTTTGAGTTGGATCTAGCTTCCCATCCATTTTCCCCCAATGTCCATCCACAAATTCCCGAATTTCACCCGGATTTGACCTCTCCACGCGGTGTTCATCCCGTTCGTCCCCGGGTCTAGAGCCCGAACATCTGGCCCGTCAAGCCCAGACATCCGGGCCCGCACATCCGGCCTTCCACCCGGACATCTGCCCCTCGCAGCAACATCTCCATCCACAGCCCCGTTTTTCATCCATTTCTTCACCAAATTTTGTTCCGGTGCCCACCATATACCACATATACTTCCGCATACCTCCACCACTTCCGCATAGCCCAACCATTTTGGACCGTTTCGCTCTCCGACACATTTTGCTACTTCGAGGTTTGAGAATTTGAGTGTGGTACCGATATCCTTTTGTGTTTCGGCTATCTAGGTACGGTTCTGACATCGACATCACCGCCGTCATCTTCGATCACGGACACGCATCCTACATCATCACCGCCGTCCTACATCGCATCGTGATACAACGAACACCCACCTCGACTACACCTTCGATGCGTCCCATTCTATTCCTGGTATCCATCCACATTTTATACAGCCATAACTGCAGAGACAAAGAACTGCCGTCCGTCTTGTGAACGTCAGTACCTATTTGTGCTAAATTTGGGGGTAACCCGGTCATCCTATTCTTGGTATTCTATTGTTCACTCCTATTACATTGATAGCCATTATAAGCCTTACTCCTTTGCGTTGCTTACCCATCGAGACTAGCCATTGAGTATTGCCGGCAACGAGACTTGTGCACATTAGTGATCATACTTCTCATATCATCCATATATCATTGTTGCATATATTGGTATCATCTCTTGTGTCACAAAGTTGTCATCGCATACTCACTTGCTATATCGGTTCGTCAAGCATTGCATGAGAAAAGAGCTCAAACATCAAAGAGCCAAACAAGCTTTTAAGCAAAGAGGAAATATAAGCAAAGAGCTTTTAAGAAAGAACCATAGCACCATACAACATTAAGATTGTCATACTCGATCATCTTCGATCATATCATAGCAACACCTTGCATAGAGCATATGTAACGCCCCGGACACACCCGCCGGTGGTCGTTACTCCTGGCGGGATCTAGACATGCCCCATAGATCAATACTTGTCTTTTCTGCGCACTTTGTCCTCACTCGTGCGCACCCGGGAGCAACTCCCGGTCGGTCACCCATCCTGAAACTACTCCAAGCTGAGCACGCTTAACTTTGGAGTTCTTTCCGAATGGGCTCCCGGAAAAGAAGGAATTCCTTATTGATATGAGTAGTCTATCATCCCTAATAAGCCAGGCTATCACATACACCCCCACTCAGAGGAACCGACGTCCTCGTCGGGCCACAGGAACGTTCCCTCTTGGCACAAACGTCTGTGCTTCCAGTCTGGCATGCCATGCCGTGTGCCACGACGGGTCACAAACGTCATGCACAACATGACCGCGCACCTGTCCGCAAACATCCGTGTAACCGCGAGGGTCGGCTCTGATACCAACTTGTAACGCCCCGGACACACCCGCCGGTGGTCGTTACTCCTGGCGGGATCTAGACTGGCCCCATAGATCAATACTAGTCTTTTCTGCGCACTTTGTCCTCACTCGTGCGCACCCGGGAGCAACTTCCCGGTCGGTCACCCATCCTGAAACTACTCCAAGCTGAGCACGCTTAACTTTGGAGTTTTTTCCGAATGGGCTCCCGGAAAAGAAGGAATTCCTTATTGATATGAGTAGTCTACCATCCCTAATAAGCCAGGCTATCACAACATACATGGGATAGAAGTCGTTGCATTTTTGCTAAGTAGGTTGTGCACAAGTTCTTGTATCCGCCTATTGTGCAATCGTGCTAGCGTCTCTCTAGTGTTGTGCAATAAGAGCATTTTCTTGGATTCCACATTTTTGTTCACCCTTGGTTGCACGACCCCACTTATCTTTTTGCATGTGTGTTCCCGTGTACCTTATATGCTTGGTCTACTTGTTACATTGCATCTTGCGAATCTTTTCCAACATTATTGAAGCTCACTTACAATTGCATCAAATTTCGTGCCACCATCCTAACCAAGCTCCACCAAAAGCTTTTACTTGTGTAGGTGTGAGAAACCGACAAGAGCTAGTACCAATTGTGCTATTTCCTTGTCCTACATTGGAGTGATCCTCGATCCACTTTCAACTTCGATCAAGGTACATTTGGTACTCGTTCTTCTCTTTCTACCACTCACATTTGTCTTGGAATGATGGATAGGCCAAGTACTTCTACCAACCCACTATTCATGGGGAAAGACAATGACATGAACTCCTTCGTCACCAAGAGTCACCTCTTTGGCGCACAACGTTCTTTGCATCAAGAGCAACAAGCCATGAGTGAACGCATCGACAACCTTGCCGCCGATATGCGACTTTACGAGCAACGTACAAGGGATTACTTCGACCACAAGCTCGATGATCACAAGCAAGAGAATGATGCAAGGATGGACGAGATTCGCACTTTGTTGCTCAATCGCTCTTCTTCCACTTCAAGAAGGAGCAGTTCAAGCCGCCACTCCGACTTCACCCTCTCCGGCTCAAGTACACCGACATCAAGCACTCTTCGCCAAGCCGCGCACAACGATCGTCCAGCAAGCCTCAATCCCCTACATGACACTGACTCTCAACAGCGCTGTCAACGTCAAACTCAAGAGGCCTTTGCACTAGCATGAGAACGGCAACGACAACAACCACATGAAGAGGAAGAGAGAGCGCGTCTACACCAAAATGCTCAAGATGCCGAGGCACAACGTCAAGAACAACAACTCCGTGACGCTCAAGCACTTGCGGCGCAACAAGCTCTACGCGATTCAAGTCGAGCCGTAGCCGACCGAGGCCGACAAGCCCGTGAACAAGAGGAAGCACTTCGCGAAGAAATTCAAGAACGAAGATTTCAAGCTCGCGTGCATCGTCAAGTTCCTCCTCGAGCTCGACAAGCTCATCCACAAGCTCGCCAAGAACAACAAGTCAATCCAGAGCATGAAGACAATGGAGATCCTCCACGACAAGAGCAACGTCATGGAAGATGATGAGCAAATAATGGCACATTTCTTGAATGGACTCAATCATCCCATCAAGAAGATCGCCGACTTGCAACCATACTCAAATCTCATCGAGCTAGTGCACCAAGATACCAAAGCGGAACGCCAAGTGCAAGATTATTTCCAGTATGCCAAGTTCTCATCCAAGTCCTACGGTTTCTCCAGCAACCAAGCTTCAAGAACTCCAACATCGACTACAAAGGCTTCTACTACCAACATCGACAAGTTGAGTTCCAAGAAAGCTTCGTCAACTACAGGTCATCCTACTACGAGAAACTTCAAGCCGAGAGCTTCATCATCATCAACTCCAACCGATGAGACCGTCAAGACGAGTTCCTTCAAGTGTTTCACTTGCGTAGGCCGAGGCCACAAGTCCCAAGAGTGCACCAACAAGCGGACCATGATCCTCAACGACGACGGCACTTACGACTCGATGAGTGAAGAAGAAATGGACGCCATCGAGCAAGTTGCCATGCACCCGCAAGTGAACAATGAAGAGGAACAAGTCTTTTGCGATGAAGATTCAAGTCCCACCCTTGTTGTCTCCAAGGTTTTGACTCTCCAACATCACCAAGAAGAAGACCAAAGATGCCACATATTCCACACCAAGGCCGGCATCAATGGACGATCCGTCAAGGTCATCATCGGCGGAGTGAATTGTCATAATCTCGCAAGTGAAGAACTTTGCTCAAAGCTCCAATTGCCCAAGACGAAGCATCCACATCCATACAAAGTGGAATGGCTTAGCGACTCCGGCACCATACAAATCGAGCACCGAGTACAAGTCTCCTTCAAAATTGGCGCCTACGAAGACACCTTGGAGTGCAACATTGTTCCAATGACCGTTTGCCATCTTCTCCTTGGACGCCCATGGCAATTCGATAGAGGAGTCGTCCACAACGACCGAACAAACCACTACATCTTCAAGTTGAAAGGCAAGGAGTACGTCCTACGTCTAACGTCGCCAAGTCAATTGATCCCCGACAAGCAAGCCACCCATCATGGAGATCATAGTGAGAGAGCGAGCCACCAAAATCAGAGTGAGCGCCACAAGCCCAAATCGAACACCTCCACGATGAGCGAAAAGAATAACCTAGTCCTATTTGCCACCAAAAGTGAGATAAGAGGAGTGTGTGAGAACCCATCGAGTGTCCTACACTACGTCCTCGTGTGCAAGGACAATGCACGACAAACTAACACTTCTCACACTCTTCCTCTAGTGTTGTTTTCTCTTTTGCAGGAATTTCAAGATATTTTCCCCGACGAGCAACCTCCGGGACTACGTCTGCTACGAGGCATTCAGCACCGCATCGACATCATCCCCGGAGCACCGCTTCCGAACAAAGCTCCCTACCGTGTCAATCCCGAAGAAACCAAAGAAATACAAACGTAAGTAAAGCATCTCATATACCATGGACATGTGCGTGAAAGTTTGAGCCCTTGTGCCGTCCCCAAGGGAGGGGAGATGATGCGGAGCATCCCAAGATCATCCCCATGGATGCACCTACACCTCCAACGACACCACTTGGACCAATGACACGAGCCCGAGCAAAATCTATCGAAGATAAGGTGAACTCACTCCTCCTCGAACTTCCACTTTTATATGCATGCGACATGGCTACTACCTAAGTCTGAGGTGTTGTGCATGATTAGGCACCAAGAGGATCCTCCCGAAGATGCGCATGAAGACGGACAAGTCCCCAAGTCCCCCTTCCTCATTTCCCCACCTGACCAGTAATGGTATCAAGTAACCCATCCACTCATCACGAATTTTGGAGTAGTTACAGATACCATCGCTGCCCTCGGAAGAGAGGCACTACAAAACCAACATACCCACGCGCACACGAACATAACCCGTGCCACCTGACATCCTTACGCAGTCGTTCGTTCCATTCGTATCCATCAATAGTCAAATCCAACAATAGCCCACCGGCCAGTAAGCTACGTAGGGTCGCAGCTCCGACCTTACGCATGGAAAATGGCAACGTTTTTTCCATCACAAGACTTATGTGCCCCTCGAGATACATACCGAGTGTGTGCTCAGTCTCGCCGGAAAATCACGGTCCCCTGGTCGTCCGGAACAACGAGCGAGAGCAACAAATGCCAGCGCACTGCCGACGCCTGCCAATTACTTTCTGCCCACTGCCTCCACACACGAACCCAGTGCTTGCTCTCGGACCTCCCATCACAACGGCCTCTCACCATTGGCGGACATTCCGGCCGAATACCTCTGCCTGAAAGCGTACCCCAATCGCTGGCGCAGGAAATATTTATTTGGCCCTCTTCACGATCCCGCTCCCTCCACCGGACTATCCTTCGAGCTTGCGGCCCTCCCGCACTGTGCAGCTCAAACGAATTATCTATCTGAATCATTTGCTGAATACTTTGACGTCTCGGAGAATTGTTAGTAACTTTAACCACCTACTCATTACCGTTTAGGACAAAGCAACTCAACAAAATTTTAGATCAATCGATTAAACCTACCTCCACACCGTGCCTCAGGAACAGGCCAACATTCTAGATATCATGCACAAAGTCAAACTACTTATGGCCCATCACTACTTAGATTGAGACATTGAGGCGATATAAGCTCCCATCCACTCTGGTACCTTCTCCCGGAAAATCAAACGCTCCTGGACACCGAGAGCATTACACCACAAGCCCTAACCAATATCCCAACTGCATAATTTAACAGCTAAAGAACAACATTACAAACCTACAACTTCGGACCACATTAGGGAGGAGTCCAAGATATACCACCGGGTTACCGAATAATCCCCTCGATAATCGTCCCTAGCAGTTTTGTGTAAGTAGTGCCTGGGATCATGTATCTTCTCATGTATTCAAAGGATCCTTGCACTACGCAGAAGCGTATCAACATGCTAATGACAAATCTGAGCATGTTAATTTCTCTTGTGTGTGCGCCTCTTGTGATGTTATTCGTCTAGTCGTAGTTGTTTCCTGCTTGTATTTCTGCGTAGTTAGACTTGCGCAAGTGCTGTGTAGGCATTTCGGACCATCAGCTTTTTTGGAGAGAGGAGATCAGCCATGGGCCCCACCGAGGCAGGGGGCGTTGCCAGGGGGATTTTAGTTTACGACGCTCAGCATTCAGACGGTCACTCCAAAAATCGTCCTCATCGCCGTAAAGCAGATCGCCCCTCTCCGGCTAGCGCTCTCGTACTTTCTCAGATGCGCGGAAGTATTACTCACTAATAGTTTCTAGAAAATTCGAGTCTCATATCACTATCTATTCCAGGGATTTATCGATAAACTCTCTAATATTCTATCTGGCCCTAGAGGAATGAGTACTTGTGTATGTTTATATTCTAGTCTTTTATGGTAGAAGTTTTTTTTATTCACAAGGGTATACGTGAATGGGACTTCAGGAAGCGCCACTACCACCAAACGTGATACACGCAGACAAGGGGAAGAGTTCCACACTAACGTTTTTTGCTTTATTTAATATAGAATAACAGAAAGTAAAACGAGTCGGTGACAGTGTCGGTGGTGTTTTCTAACAGTTCATTGCCAGTCGCCCTTCACGCTCAGAACGGGAACTCGAGCTGAACCAAGGATTATCAGGTCTTGTTAACAAATGTCCCATCTGGCGGCGCGATTAGCGTGACTGGCATCTGCGTGCTCTCGGAGAATTTTTCGGCAAATACTGCGGGCCAGCATTTCCGGGCTGGGGCTCGGATATTCACGGGGCACAGAAGGGACCGCGTAGATTGTGTTACCTCAACGGGCCGGTGATGCAGCACACATCGCCAACAATGAAGGGATTCATATTGTGCGTGCGGTGAACATTACGTATGGAAGAGGAGTAATTCCATCGAGACAGCGCTGTATTCCAATGAATAGGGGATGACATTCAGTTTGGCCGTCACAACAGAATGGTGAGCCTGTGGATTGAGGTGTTTCGCGTTCGGATGTCTGTGCTCTCCCGGAGATTACATTGACTCTCCTCCTTTAGGTTCTCCTTCAACATCTTTCAAGCTGACATTGCCCTTTGTCGTACACATCATTTTCATGAACTCTAAACTCACTCCGCAGCGGTCCTTGCTCTGTTATTCCTAAATGACAAGCGAGCTTTACCATATAGTCGGCATTAATAATAGTTAAAGCTAGCCAACTTACTCATTGCATCACAAGGGGCGTATACGTATGCGGAAGTGACAGACAAAGATGAGTTCTCACCCTGTGTTTATCTTATCAATAGTAATGCGTTAGGCATCTCGCATACCAGCCTCTTTCCTACACTATGGTTCCAATACGAATATGCTTCGTTTTGATAGCAGTGGTGACAGTTAGCTGCAGCCTCATTTGCGAGAATAATGATCTGGGTCAAGTGTACATCACGCATCAAAAGTGAGCAAGTCTATGCACTCTTACTATACTAATATCTCAATCTACGCCATAATTAAAAGCCATTAATCCTCGTATATCTCTACACTACACCCATGGCTCCCACATGCCACTTCTCTAAGTCAATCTACACAATAAATTCTATTTAATGGAGCAATGGCATGTTGGATTGACCACGGCGAGCTAGACTGGAATACAATACCGTAGCGTTCTCGTTTAGACTCCCGCTAAAACACAAGAATCCAGCGATATTAATTAATAGCCAAAGACTTGCTATGCTCCGAAAGGTTCAGCTCTCCCTTCCTTACAATTCTGCTCCAGAGCATATCTCTTTCTTAATATTTCAGCTATATCATGCTACAATATTTGATCTTGAATGCGGTGCTCCCATAAGACCACATAAGTATTGTTCTATAATATCGAAGATATCAGTTAATCGCATACGCAAATGATAAAGCTATGTAAAGCGATCTAATCTGATGAGACAATGGCATCGCTCAGAATCCTCATCATCCTTTTTCTGGATGTTTAGAGAAAAGCAAATGGAGCTTCTGAAACCCAATCGATTCTTTCCTTCTCTTATATACCCCTTCTTGTTAATTACATAAGAAAGTACTTCAATGAATAACTCCAGTGCTTTAGCCTAGTGCCTCAGACATACAAGTGTCTCTTGCTCTTATGCATAAATCAGATTGGTCTTCATGAATTAGTTGCGTTTCCAAGATTGATAACAGATAGAGTTCAATCTTCGTACTTCATTGTACTAACAAATCTTCATCTGGTACGCATTTGACAGTCATCAATCGCACTAATAGCGTTCTCAATTTAAATAGATCATTTTCAATCCTGAACATCGGTTCAAATGTGCATCAATTACCATATTCTTAGTTTTCACCACTTATCACGTAAAAGATAGAAATTCGAAATTAGTTCAGACATATCGCAAGCACTGAGCGCTCTTTCACACGAGAGATTCGATTAGAGCAACGAGGCGTATTGGCGATCAAAGCCTATTCATTATTACTACTTATATATTCCTCTCTAAGATTAACTTCAAGCGGAGATCCCAATAGATTCACATCACCGCTCAAATATATATTATCTAACTAGAGACACAGTGACTATGTCCAATTGGTATAGAGTAAAGCAGGCCCGCGAGGGTATCAAGTCAGAGTTCCTTATAAGTCTAATTTTCACCACCTCTAGTCATAAATCACCGTGCAACTGAGACATGCATTCCTCATTTCTTCTCTGTTCAGATAGTCGACCTTCCTATAAGCAGAACACGCACAATCTCTTATCTTGCTAGGCCCCTGTGATGTGAGCGTAAGCTAGCAATTTGTGGCTCTACTTGGCTTGAAGATCTCGCACAAAACGCCCTTGAGAAACCAGTGTGAGGGTCACAACACAATTAAGACACTCCCATTCTTGACCTAATTCGATGTTTGAATGATCTCATCATCTATGGTTCTATCAGTGTGAGCCTATACACTACACTTCCTCAAGTGAGTTCTCTAACAGCTTTGGCCTTATCAAACTTCTATCATGTCCATTGGTCTGGATTATTAACTCATCATCTAGACCAACAAACAATAAAGACATCTTATACTCTTCTTACCCGTTACACAGTAGTTCCAAAAGTTATCAACTTATTTCCAGACAGTGCGGTTAGCTAGCAAACTTACCTAACAAATGACTGGCGAGATCATTTCCAGCGTATGAGTACAACTAAATAAGCAGAGATTCACATCCGTTTTACTACAATTTGTGTTGCCGGTTAATCAAAAGTCGCAATTTGCGTCAATTCATCAATAGTGTTGACTGGAAACAGAGTAATACACCATGTTAATCTATCATCTAGTAGACGGATCTTCACTCACAAAAACGTCCAATTGAATAATTATCTTACCATAATAGGAACAATGGCGTTCTATTAAATCCAATGAAAGTACTAGATTATGTGACATACATATGCTAACCCATACAGCTTTAATATGCCCTTTTTCTTTCATAAGATTTCTTTTGCCTCTTGAGTCTGCATACATATCCCGCGACCTCAAAATAGTAATCCAAAATAAACTCCACGTTTTTAATCTTCAGTGAGCGCTTGTCTGTTACGACATTCAAGTCTCTCTCAGGAAATTGATGTGCATTACTCAATAAGGAATTTTGATTCGGCTTATTTCCAGGAATTGGATCAGCGAGTGCTTCCGCATAATTTTCAATAATCAGTCAACAATAATTACTTCTTGAGAGATAAAATTTGTCGAGAGCATTCACTCACACTCAGATGCAGTCTATCAGTCATCTCTTCGTCATCTAGAAACCACTCCAAGCCAGCACACATAACATTTCTCGAGACTGGCATCTATAGCGAAATCAAGCTGGTATCGATTATCAATATACAACATACTCCATAATTCTCCATATCTGCGTCTAAGCGTGAATCAGACAGCAGCTATATACCAGTACAATCTCTGCTGACTGCGCGCTTCCCCAAAATCCATAATAGTGTCACAAGGACACTGCGTCATCTTTCTCCATTCAATCATAACCATTTATTATTCGAGCTTTACACTCTCTGGATCAAATGCAAGGCGACTCATATTTTCTCCATCGTGCCCTCTGGGATTGGTTGGCGTAGATGAGCATGTATTGCAGAAGTAATAGTTAAATTCGATCACTCGCTACCGGGGAACTCACAAAGTCCACATTCTCCATGCAGTCGCCAATGCAGAATTAACCCCTTCTTCGGACATATACACCTTTAATGAGAACAGATATAGTCATATACAGCTCGAATGTGCAACAACATTCTTGTAGGTGTAAACACGAGTTTCTCGTCCATCCTATAATGCGCTGCAAATTAGTGGGGTTTCAGTACATGCAGATGACGAGCTCAATATGAGAGTCAACAAGATCTCGTGCCACAATAGTTCAAATTTCAATAAAGCATACATGCCTGAAAGCACAACTCAAAGAGTTCAAATTAAGCAGATAACAATGATTTCTCGCATAGACTAGATAGCAGTATCTCTTAACTCAGAGATTATCTAATGCCTTATCAGTACAAAAGAGTAGGTGAAGTAGCATAAGGCGAGATTAACATAGTCATCCATTTTCTAACTATATTCAAAAATTGCTATATGCGATCTTATTACGGTTCATTTAATGCTCCGGCTTAATTCTATTATAGTATCTCTCTCTTCTACATCTGTCGACGCACAAGAAAAATCCTCTCCGACTTAATTCTACATTTCTTCATCCTTTATCTTCATCCCTCGTTGCTTTATAGCTCTATTAAATTCATCAGTGTACACAAACAAATCCAGGTATGATACTTAGGCATATGCAATAAAGGAGGTGAAGTGAATTATTTCTTCTATCTTCATAATCGTGGTACAAAATCAATGTATTATCCTGATTTGTGTGTCTTTCTAATTCAATTTCTCCGTCTAAGCCCTAAGAACGAGAGTTTTTTATTCACATACTAGCCGAAATTCAATCTAGTGCTCCACAAGTTAAAATAAGAACAATTATGCCTTGAAGCATAGCAGTACATGAACAAGTCTAACGTATTCCAACTCACAATAAGTTCCAAATATATGCGATTGCAGGATACCTAAATGCACACAAACAGTACGTGTTACTGTAACCTTGCCGCTGTTGTTGAACCATTGGATGTAGTAAGGATGTGGATGTGGTCTTGTGGTGAGAGATAGCTTCTCCACCATCTCCATGCTAGCCAAGTTATTGCAGCTCCCTCCATCTATGATGACGCGAACATAATGTTCCTTCAGAACTCCCTTTTATGGAACAAATTATGCCGCTGATTTTTCTCAGCTTGTGTAACCTGCACACTCAAAACACGTTGAGCAACTAAACATTCATACCTGTCAGCATCTTCAACAGCCATGTATTGCATCTCATTATCAGAATCATCTCCACCATGTTCTTCATGTGTAATAAGAGCCAAAATCTCCTCATTATAGTCACTAGCGGACTCATACACACCGTCCTCAGTAACAATCATCACACGCTGATATTTGCATTCTCTCACAAAATGTCCTCTTCCCTTACAACGACGACAAATAATATCACTTGTGTGCCCTGTTGATGCCATGGAAGAAGAAGAGCTCTGTGCAGGCCCACTAGGTGTGCTCTTGGCAGATAGTGGTGGTTGTGCCTGCTTTCTTGTATCACGGCTGGAGGTGCTGGTCCAGTCGAAGTAGAGGATGCACATGGTGTCCATGATGAAGATCGACCTGCAGAAAAGTTAGTTCGTGCCAATGCATGTCGATCCTGCACTTCACGTTCAGCTTTACAAGCAAGATGGAATAAACGAGTGATATTAGTATACTCCTTATACTCTAGAATAGTCTGAATCTCTCTATTTAATCCGCCCATAAAACGTGCAAGCATAGCTTCATTCTCCTCAACAATACCACATCTAATCATGCCAGTTTGTAATTCCTGGCAATATTCTTCTACAGAATTTTTTCCTTGTCTTAAACACTGCAATTTTTGAAGTAATTCACGTTGATAATAAGGTGGAACCCAACGAGTACGCATAGCAGCTTTCAAAGCAGCCCAAGTAGCTGGAATGGGATATAATCTACAATGTTCAGACCACCAAACACATGCAAAACTAGTGAAAGCACAAACAACAGCAGGAACACGTCTCTCCTCAGGATATTGTAAACAAGTAAAACATTGCTCAGTTTCTAACTCCCAAGTAAGATATATATTAGGAACAGATCAACCCTCAAATGGTTGAATATTCAATTTCAGTTTAGGAAGATGGTCATGATCTCGTACCTCATGTGGTGGTGCATCCCAACCGTTGCGATGATATGCATGAGCACGACCTGGTGGTGGTGCTGGTGGTTGCACGTAGTTCTGATTTTGATCAACCTCATTCTCGTAATGGTCCTCCACCTCTGCAGTAGCAGCAGGAGCTATAGAAGCACCAACAGTATGTACAGTGATGTATGGTAGAACCATAATCGCCCGATCTTTCACAAAAGGAGCGGAATCCCGCGATGACCATGAAGAACACAAAGGGGAAAACGAGGAAACACAAGGGAAATAGGAGAGGAACACTCAAACCAACAAGATAGTCACACAAGTGCTAGATCCTCGAATACATAACGTATGATACACGATCCACGATCAACTAGGGACAATACACGGTAACCGGTCTTCTCCGTGAGGAGGTCTTGATGTTCTTCCCTAAAGTGGGGTCTTGAATCTGCTTGGGGAATCTTCTCTGAGGAGGTGCGATCTCCGGGGAGAAGGTAACCAAGTGGATTAGCAAAGCTCTCACACAAACATGAGCTATCTCTTTGCTAACCCTAAAACGTAGGTAGGAGAAGAGTATTTATAGTCTAAGTGACGAAAGGGTACACGGTCCTCAGCCCAAGTCACTGTGCGCAGGCAGGCCCAGAAGTTCTGGGCGCCGGAGGTTCCGGGGAGGGTCCGGCCTAACCAGAGAGTTGGCGCAGGTGGAGCTGGGTTGGCATCCGGGGGCCGGAAGGTCCGGGCTGGCTGGAGGTTCCGGGTGCCGGAAGCTCTGGGATGGGTTCCGGGCTAACCAGAGAGTTGGCATGCCTGGGCTGGTCGAAGACGTCGGAGGCCGGAAGCTCTGGGTCAGCCGGAGGGTCCGGAGGCCAGAAGTTCCGGGCTTTGGCCAGAGGTTCCAGGTGCTC
>NW_024111998.1:0-9789 GCF_003073215.2 Triticum urartu | reverse complement strand
TTTGGACCAACTTGCGGGTTTCGTGACATTGGGAACCTATGCATAGGGGTTGGCACACGTTTTCGTCGTGATTCTCCTGTAGAACTTTGGGGCACTCTTTGAGGTCCTTTGTGTTGGTTGAATAGATGAATCTGAGATTGTGTGATGCATATCGTATAATCATACCCACGGATACTTGAGGTGACATTGGAGTATCTAGGTGACATTAGGGTTTTGGTTGATTTGTGTCTTAAGGTGTTATTCTAGTACGAACTCTAGGGCTGTTGTGACACTTATAGGAATAGCCCAACGGATTGATTGGAAAGAACTTTGAGGTGGTTTCGTACCCTACCATAATCTCTTCGTTCGTTCTCCGCTATTAGTGACTTTGGAGTGACTCTTTGTTGCATGTTGAGGGAGTAGTTATGTGATCCAATTATGTTAGTATTGTTGAGGGAACTTACACTAGTGAAAGTATGAACCCTAGGCCTTGTTTCACATTGCAATACCGTTTACGCTCACTTTTATCATTAGTTACCTTGCTGTTTTTATATTTCAGATTACAAATACCTTTATCTACCATCCATATTGCACTTGTATCACCATCTCTTCGCCGAACTAGTGCACCTATACAATTTACCATTGTATTGGGTGTGTTGGGGACACAAGAGACTCTTTGTTATTTGGTTGCAGGGTTGCTCGAGAGAGACCATCTTCATCCTACGCCTCCTACGGATTGATAAACCTTAGGTCATCCACTTGAGGGAAATTTGCTACTGTCCTACAAACCTCTGCACTTGGAGGCCCAACAACGTCTACAAGAAGAAGGTTGTGTAGTAGACATCAAGCTCTTTTCTGGCGCCGTTGCCGGGGAGGTTAGCGCTTGAAGGTATATCTTTAGATCTTGCAACCGAGTCTTTTTAGTTTCTTGTTTTATCACTAGTTTAGTTTATAAAAGAAAACTACAAAAAAATGGAATTGAGTTTGTCTCATACGCTTCACCTTTTTAATATCTTTCGTGAGTATGATGGAAAGGATAATTGTGCTCAAGTGCTAGAAGAAGAAATCTATAAAATGTTTGGCACTAAATATTTGAATGATGAGCATGATTGCAATGTTGTTAGTATGAATTCCTTGAATATCCATGATGCTAATGATATGCAAAGCCACAAGCTTGGGGAAGCTATGTTTGATGAAGATGATATTTTTTGTCCCCCAAGTTTTGATGAGCAAATTTATTATGATGAAAGCATGCCTCCTATCTATGATGATTATTGTGATGACACGTATGCTTTAAAGAATAATGATAACAATGAAACTTGTCATCTTGATTTCAATTTTCAATCATGATAGTTATTTTTTGAGTTTGCTCCCACTACTATTCATGAGAAGAATTTTGCTTATGTGGAGAGTAGTAAATTTTCTATGCTTGTAGATCATGAAAAGAATGCTTTAGGTGCTGGTTATATTGTTGAATTCATTCATGATGCTACTGAAAATTATTATGAGGGAGGATATGCTTGTAGAATTGCAATAATATCAAGTTTCCTCTCTATGTGCTTAAATGTTGAAGTTATGCTTGTTTTGCCTTCCTATGCTAGTTGATTATTGTTCCCATAAGTTGTTTTCTCACAAAATCCCTATGCATAGGAAGTGGGTTAGACTTAAATGTGCTAGTCATATTCTTCATGATGCTCTCTTTATGTTTCAATTCTTATCTTTTATGTGAGCATCATTGAAATCATCATGCCTAGCTAGGGGCGTTAAACGATAGCGCTTGTTGGGAGGCAACCCAACTTTATTTTTGTTCCTTGCTTTTTGTTCCTGTTTAGTAATAAATAATTCATATAGCCTCTATTTAGATGTGGTTTTATACTTTTAATTAGTGTTTGTGCCAAGTAGAACCTTTGGGAAGACTTGGGGAGAGTCTTTTTGATCATGCTGTAAAAAACAGAAACTTTAGCGCTCACGAAGATTGCTGCCAGTTTTTATTGGAGAGTGATATTGAGTTAATTCATTTTGAAGATGATTAATAGATAAATTACTCAGGTCCAGCAATTTATTTGAGAATTTTATGAGTTCCAGAAGTATACGTTTGATCCAGATTACTACAGAATGTTCTGTTTTTGAAAGAATCTGTTTTCGATGTGTTGTTTGCTTATTTTGATGAATCTATGGCTAGTAAAATAGTTTATAAACCATAGAGAAGTTGGAATACAGTAGGTTTAACACCAATATAAATAAAGAATGAGTTCATTACAGTACCTAAGTGGTGATTTATTTTCTTATACTAACGGACCTTACGAGTTTTCTACTTTAAGTTTTGTGTTGTGAAGTTTTCAAGTTTTGGGTAAGGATTCGATGGACTATGGAACAAGGAGTGGTAAGAGCCTAAGCTTGGGGATGACCAAGGCACCCCAAGGTAATATTCAAGGAAAACCAAGAGCCTAAGCTTGGGGATGCCCCGGAAGGCATCCCCTCTTTCGTCTTCGTTCATTGGTAACTTTACTTGAAGCTATATTTTTATTCACCACATGATATGTGTTTTGCTTGGAGCGTCGATTTATTTTGTTAGGGTTTGCTTGCTGTTATTTAACAATGTTTTGCATCTTTTATTTCAATAAAAGTGGCATTGATAGCCTTCACTATGACTATGTTACAAGTATACATGTCGCTGTTTGAAAACAGAAAGTTTACCGCTGTTGCAACAATTCCCTAGAAAAGTAAGAATGTGATGAAATGTTGAAACCTTTTGCATATTAAGCTCTGATAAATTTACTACAGTGTGAATTTTCTTTCATAATTTTTGGAGCTAGGGAAGTATGGATGTTGCAGCATTCTTTACAGACTATCCTGTTTAGGCAGATTGCTGTTATGTTTGCATTGTTTGCATATGTTTGCTTCTTTAATGATTCTATTTGAGGATAGGACTATTAAATATGCAGAGGAATTTAGTATGCAATATTGAATAATAATTTTAGTTATTTTCCACAGTAGAGTATGATAAGGTTTTTGCAATAGTTTATACTAACCTATCTCACGAGTCCTTGTTGAGTTTTGTGTGGATGAAGCTTTTGAGATTTAGGGAGACCGTGATATTATAGGAATTAAGGAGACACAAAAGATCAAGCTTGGGGATGCCCAAGGCATCCCAAGATAATATTTCAAGAAGTCTCAAGCATCTAAGCTTGGGGATGCCCCGGTTGGCATCCCACCTTTCTTCTTCAACAATTATCGGTTAGTTTTGGTTGATCCTAAGTTTTTGCTTATTCACATGATGTTTGCTATTATTAGATGTCATTTTATTTTGTTTTACTTGCTGTTTGAATAAATTATCAAGATCTGAAATTATTAAATGTTAGAGAGTCTTCACATAGTTGCATAATTATTCGACTACTCATTGATCTTCACTTATATCTTTCGGAGTAGTTTGTCATTTTCTCTAGTGCTTCACTTAGATTATTTTGAGAGTCTTAAATAGCATGGTAATTTGCTTAAAATCCTAATATGCTTGGTATTCAAGATATGTGAAACTTTCTTTTTAGTGGGTTGAATACTAAGATAAGTTTGATGCTTGATAATTGTTTTGAGATATGGAGGTGATAATATCATAGTCGTGCTAGTTGAGTAGTTGTGAATTTGAGAAATACTTGTGTTGAAGTTAGCAAGTCCCGTAGCATGCACGTATGGTTAAAGTTGTGTAACAAATTTGAAGCATGAAGTGTACCTGGCTTGTGCATCCTTATGAGT
Organism: Triticum urartu; assembly: GCF_003073215.2. Taxonomy (NCBI): domain Eukaryota; kingdom Viridiplantae; phylum Streptophyta; class Magnoliopsida; order Poales; family Poaceae; genus Triticum; species Triticum urartu. Next base: position 6,060 of record NW_024111998.1, on the reverse strand, counting down.
GGCGGTCGGGGACGAGCGATGGTCTTTTCCTACCAATCTATCCCCCTAGGAGCATGCGCGTAGTACTTGATTTTTGATGACTTCTAAATTTTTGCAATAAGTATATGAGTTCTTTTGACTAATGTTGAGTCCATGGATTATACGCACTTTTACCTTTCCGCCATTTGCTAGCCTCTTCGGTACCGTGCATTGCCCTTTCTCACATTGAGAGTTGGTGCAAACTTCGCCGGTGCATCCAAACCCCGTGATATGATACGCTCTTTCACACATAAACCTCCCTATATCTTCCTCAAAACAGCCACCATACCTACCTATCATGGCATTTCCATAGCCATTCCGAGATATATTGCCATGCAACTTCCATCATCATCATCATCATCATCATGACATGCTTTACTTTTGTCATATTGCCATTGCATGATCTTGTAGTTGACATCGTATTTGTGGCAAAGCCACCATGCATTATTTTTCATACATGTCACTCTTGATTCATTGCACCATCCCGGTACACCGCCGGAGGCATTCATATAGAGTCATATCTTGTTCTAGTATCGAGTTGTAATCATTATGTTGTAATCAATAGAAGTGTGATGATCATCATTATTAGAGCATTGCCCAATCAAAAAAAGAGAAAGGCCAAAAAGAAAAAAAGAAAGGCCCAAAAAGAGGAAAATAAAAAGGGCAATGCTACTATCTCTTTTTCCACACTTGTGCTTCAAAGTAGCACCTTGTTCTTCATGTAGTGAGTCTCATATATTGTGCTTCAAAGTAGCACCATGATTTTCATATAGTGAGTCTCATAAGTTGTCTTGTTCATACTAGTGGGAATTTTTCATTATAGAACTTGGCTTGTATATTCCAACGATGGGCTTCCTCAAAATGCCCTAGGTCTTCATGAGCAAGCAAGTTGGATGCACACCCACTAGTTTTCTTTTGTTGAGCATTCTTAGCTCTAGTGCATCCGTTGCATGGCAATCCCTACTCCTTGCATTAACATCAATTGATGGGCATCTCCATAGCTCATTGATTAGCCTCGTTGATGTGAGACTTTCTCCTTTTTTGTCTTCTCCACACAATCCCCATCACCATATTCTATACCACCCATAGTGCTATGTCCATGGCTCGCGCTCATGTATTGCGTGAAGGTTGAAAAAGTTTGAGATTATTTGAGTATGAAACAATTGCTTGGCTTGTCATCGGGGGTATAGAAGTTGGGAACATCTTTGTGTGACGAAAATGAAGCATAGCCTAACTATATGATTTTGTAGGGATGTGTTGGAAATATGCCCTAGAGGCAATAATAAATTGGTTATTATTATATTTCCTTGTTCATGATAATCGTTTATTATCCATGCTAGAATTGTATTGATAGGAAACTCAGATACATGTGTGGATACACAGACAACACCATGTCCCTATTAAGCCTCTAGTTGACTAGCTCGTTGATCAATAGATGGTACGGTTTCCTGACCATGGACATTGGATGTCATTGATAACGGGATCACATCATTAGGAGAATGATGTGATGGACAAGACCCAATCCTAAGCATAGCACTAGATCGTGTAGTTCGTATGCTAAAGCTTTTCTAATGTCAAGTATCATTTCCTTAGACCATGAGATTGTGCAACTCCCGGATACCGTAGGAGTGCTTTGGGTGTGCCAAACGTCACAACGTAACTGGGTGGCTATAAAGGTACACTACGGGTATCTCCGAAAGTGTCTGTTGGGTTGGCACGAATCGAGACTGGGATTTGTCACTCCGTGTGACGGAGAGGTATCTCTGGGCCCACTCGGTAGGACATCATCATAATGTGCACAATGTGATCAAGGAGTTGATCACGGGATGATGTGTTACGGAACGAGTAAAGAGACTTGCCGGTAACGAGATTGAACAAGGTATCGGGATACCGACGATCGAATCTCGGGCAAGTATTGTACCGCTAGACAAAGGGAATTGTATACGGGATTGATTAAGTCCTTGACATCGTGGTTCATCCGATGAGATCATCGTGGAACATGTGGGAGCCAACATGGGTATCCAGATCCCGCTGTTGGTTATTGACCGGAGAGTCATCTCGTTCATGTCTGCATGTCTCCCGAACCCGTAGGGTCTACACACTTAAGGTTCGGTGACGCTAGGGTTATAGAGATATTAGTATGCGGTAACCCGAAAGTTGTTCGGAGTCCCGGATGAGATCCCGGACGTCACGAGGAGTTTCGGAATGGTCCGGAGTAAAGAATTATATATAGGAAGTGCTTTTCGGCCATCGGGACAAGTTTCGGGGTCATCGGTATTGTACCGGGACCACCGGAGGGTCCCGGGGGCCCACCGGGTGGGGCCACCTGCCCGGGGGCCACATGGGCTGTAGGGGGTGCGCCTTGGCCTATATGGGCCAAGGGCACCAGCCCCAAGAGGCCCATGCGCCAGAGAGAGAAAAAGGGGAGAGTCCTAAGGGGAAGGCACCTCCGAGGTGCCTTGGGGAGGATGGACTCCTCCCCCCCTTGGCCGCACCCTTCCTTGGAGGAAGGGGCAAGGGCTGCGCCTCCCCCTCTCCCTTGGCCCTATATATAGTGGGGAAAGGGAGGGCAACAACACCTAAGCCCTGGCGCCTCCCTCTCCCTCCCATGACACATCTCCTCCTCCCGCAGCGCTTGGCGAAGCCCTGTTGGAATCCCGCTACTTCCACCACCACGCCGTCGTGCTGCTGGATCTCCATCAACCTCTCCTCCCCCCCTTGCTGGATCAAGAAGGAGGAGACGTCGCTGCTCCGTACGTGTGTTGAACGCGGAGGTGCCGTCCGTTCGGCGCTAGGATCATCGGTGATTTGGATCACGACGAGTACGACTCCATCAACCCCGTTCTCTTGAACGCTTCCGCGCGCGATCTACAAGGGTATGTAGATCCACTCCTCCTCGTTGCTAGATGACTCCATAGATTGATCTTGGTGACACGTAGGAAAATTTTGAATTTTGCTACGTTCCCCAACAGTGGCATCATGAGCTAGGTCTATGCGTAGATTTCTATGCACGAGTAGAACACAAAGTAGTTGTGGGCGTTGATTTGTTCAATATGCTTACCGTTACTAGTCCTCTATTGATTCGGCGGCATTGTGGGATGAAGCGGCCCGGACCGACCTTACACGTACTCTTACGTGAGACTGGTTCCACCGACTGACATGCACTAGTTGCATAAGGTGGCTAGCGGGTGTCTGTCTCTCCCACTTTAGTCGGATCGGATTCGATGAAAAGGGTCCTTATGAAGGGTAAATAGCAATTGGCATATCACGTTGTGGTCTTTGCGTAGGTAAGAAACGTTCTTGCTAGAAACCCATAGCAGCCACGTAAAACATGCAACAACAATTAGAGGACGTCTAACTTGTTTTTGCAGGGTATGCTATGTGATGTGATATGGCCAAAAGGATGTGATGAATGATATATGTGATGTATGAGATTGATCATGTTCTTGTAATAGGAATCACGACTTGCATGTCGATGAGTATGACAACCGGCAGGAGCCATAGGAGTTGTCTTAATTTATTTATGACCTGCGTGTCAACATAAACGTCATGTAATTACTTTACTTTATTGCTAACGTAGCTTAGCCATAGTAGTAGAAGTAATAGTGATGACGAGACAACTTCATGGAAGACACGATGATGGAGATCATGATGATGGAGATCATGGTGTCATGCCGGTGACAAGATGATCATGGAGCCCCAAGATGGAGATCAAAGGAGCTATATGATATTGGCCATATCATGTCATATTATTTGATTGCATGTGATGTTTATCATGTTTTGCATCTTGTTTACTTAGAACGACGGTAGTAAATAAGATGATCCCTCATAATAATTTCAAGAAAGTGTTCCCCCTAATTGTGCACCGTTGCGACAGTTCGTTGTTTCGAAGCACCACGTGATGATCGGGTGTGATAGATTCTAACGTTCACATACAACGGGTGTAAGATTACAGACAGTACACATGCAAACACTTAGGTTGACTTGACGAGCCTAGCATGTACAGACATGGCCTCGGAACACAGAAGACCGAAAGGTCGAGCATGAGTCGTATAGAAGATACGATCAACATGAAGATGTTCACCGATGTTGACTAGTCCGTCTCACGTGATGATCGGACACGGCCTAGTTGACTCGGATCATGTATCACTTAGATGACTAGAGGGATGTCTATCTGAGTGGGAGTTCATAAGATGAACTTAATTATCCTGAACATAGTCAAAAGGTCTTCGCAAATTATGTCGTAGCTCACGCGCTTTAGTTCTACTGTTTAGATATGTTCCTAGAGAAAATTTAGTTGAAAGTTGATAGTAGCAATTATGCGGACTAGGTCCGTAAACTGAGGATTGTCCTCATTGCTTCATAGAAGGCTTATGTCCTTAATGCACCGCTCAGTGTGCTGAACCTCGAACCGTCTGTGGATGTTGCGAACATCTGACATACACATTTTGATAACTACGTGATAGTTCAGTTAAACGGTTTAGAGTTGAGGCACAAGACGTTTTTGAAACGTCGCGAAACATATGAGATGTTTCGAGGGCTGAAATTGGGATTTCAGGCTCGTGCCCACGTCAAGAGGTATAAGACCTCCGATGATTTTCTTAGCCTACAAACTAAGGGAGAAAAGCTCAATTGTTGTGCTTGTGCTCAGATTGTCTGAGTACAACAATCGCATTGAATCGAGTGGGAGTTGATCTTCCAGATGAGATAGTGATGTTCTCCGAAGTCATTACCACCAAGCTGCTAGAGCTTCGTGATGAACTATAATATATCAGGGACATATATGATGATCCTTGAGATATTCGCGATGTTTGACACCACAAAGTAGAAATCAAGAAGGAGCATCAATTGTTGATGGTTGGTGAAACCACTAGTTTCAAGAAGGGCAAGGGCAAGAAGGGATACTTCATGAAACGGCAATTCAGCTGCTGCTCTAGTGAAGAAACCCAAGGTTGAACCCAAACCCGAGACTAAGTGCTTCTGTAATAAGGGGAACAGCCACTGGAGCAGAATTACCCTAGATACTTGGTAGATGAGAAGGCTGGCAAGGTCGATAGAAGTATATTGGATATACATTGTGTTGATGTGTACTTTACTAGTACTCCTAGTAGCACCAGGGTATTAGATACCGGTTCGGTTGCTAAGTGTTAGTAACTCGAAATAAAAGCTACGGAATAAACGGAGACTAGCTAAAGGTGAGCTGACGATATGTGTTGGAAGTATTTCCAATGTTGATATGATCAAGCATCGCACGCTCCCTCTACCATCGAGATTGGTGTTAAACCTAAATAATTGTTATTTGGTGTTTGCGTTGAGCATAGACATGATTGGATTATGTCTATCGCAATACGGTTATTCATTTAAGGAGAATAATGGTTACTCTGTTTATTTGAATAATACCTTCAATGGTCTTACACCTAAAATGAATGGTTTATTGAATCTCGATCGTAGTGATACACATGTTCATGCCAAAAGATAGTATGATAGTACCACCTACTTGTGGCACTGCCACGTAAGTCATATCGGTATAAAACGCATGAAGAAGCTCCATGTTGATGGATCTTTGGGCTCACTCGTTTTTTTGAAAAGTTTGAGACATGCGAACCATGTCTATTGGTGTATATGCATGAAGAAACTCCATGCAAATGGACCGTTTGGACTCACTTGATTTTGAATCACTTGAGACATGCAAATCATACCACATGGGCAAGATGACTGAAAGCCTCGTTTTCAGTAAAATGGAACTAGAAAGCAACTTGTTGGAAGTAATACATTTTGATGTGTGCAGTCCAATGAGTGCTGAGGCATGTAGTGGATATCGTTATGTTCTTACTTCACAGATGATTTGAGTAGATGTTGAGTATATTTACTTGATGAATCACGAGTCTGAATTATTGAAAGGTTCAAGTAATTTCAGGGTGAAGTTGAAAGATCGTCGTGACAAGAGGATAAAATATCTATGATATGATCATAGAGATGAATATCTGAATTACGAGTTTGGCACAGAATTAAGACATTGTGGAAATTGTTTCACAACTATAC
>NW_024111997.1:0-15820 GCF_003073215.2 Triticum urartu | reverse complement strand
TATTTGCTACTAAGAGTGTTTCTTCTGATCCTAATGATATGCCTTTGTCTACTTTGATTGATAATAACAATGAATCTATGGATGTGAATTTTGTTGGTAGGAATAATTTTGGTAACAACGCTTATAGAGGGAATTTTAATCCTAGGCCATATCCTAGTAATCCTTCTAATAATTATGGGAATTCCTACAACAACTCTTATGGAAATTATAATAAGATGCCCTCTGAATTTGAGAATAGTGTTAAAGAGTTTATGAATTCACAAAAGAATTTTAATGCTTTGCTTGAAGATAAATTGCTTAAAGTTGATGATTTGGCTAGGAAACGTTGATAGAATTTCTCTTGAGGTTGATTCTTTAAAGCTTAGATTATTCCTCCTAGGCATGATATCAATGAGTCTCTCAAAGCCATGAGAATTTCCATTCATGAGTGCAAGGAAAGAACCGCTAGGATGCGTGCTTCCAAAGATGCCTTTATTAAAGCGTGTTCTTCCAATTCCTATGAAAATCAAGATGAAGATCTAAAAGTTATTGATGTGTATCCTATTAAATCTTTGTTTTGCAATATGAATCTTGATGAAACTGAATATGATCTTCCTTTACCTAGAAGGCATTCTAAAAATTCGGAGTATTTAGATCTTTATGATGAAATTGATGAAAGTGGGATTGAAAAGAAATAAAAATCTAGATGTTGCTAAACCCACTATATTGGATTTCAAGAATTTAATTATGAAGTTGCTCTTTAATTGATTGTATTTCCTTGTTGCAATCCGTGCTAAATTCTCCACATGCTTATAGTCAACATAAAGCCTTCACCGAACTATTGTTGATGCCTTGATGCAATCTTATGAAGAAAAACTTGAGTTGAAAGTTTCTATCCCTAGAAAACTCTATGATGAGTGGGAACCAACTATTAAAATTAAAATTAAAGATCACGAGTTCTATGCTTTGTGTGATTTGGCTGCTAGTGTCTGTCGGTGTACTAGAGTAGGGGTACCCTAGTATCCCGAACTTGTGCACGGGCAGTCGCAGCATCCCGCAGCAAGGCTTGCCGGGTAAACGCCAAGGTCCTCCGTGGTTCCCCTGGAGCCATTCAAGGAGACAAGACCCCGGCAAGAGGAGCATGCCGGGAAGGCCGCCCAAGGCACCTCAAGGAACTTGCCGCGACGCGCTTCGCGTCCCGGCAAGGCCCGGTGAGCGACAAGCTCCTGGACGCGACAAGACAACGACCGCAGCAAGGCGCTTGCCGCGGCAAGCCACCACTCCATGCCCGCGCTCCAGCACATCCACCAATGTGTCGCTCTGGGACCCTTCCCAGCGTACGTGGCGGGAGGCTGTGCAGCTAGCGGTGAGCGGTGGCAAGCGGCGCTGACAAGATTGCCGCCGTGGCGAGGGTGGCGTCCCTGACGGTCCCTTTTACACTGTTTAGGCGACGCAGACAGGCATTTAAGGCCCTTGTCCCCTGCCGTCAGGTTAGGTATGATACACTGTAGCAGGTAGCCGTACAACCGCAGCACCTTTCCCTTTTTTGCCCTTGTCTACGTTGCCACCTGTCGGTGACCCCTTCCGCATAATAAGAAGGAGGCCCATGCGCAACATAGAGGGGGGTTAGCTGGTTCGAACTCTCACGCCTCGGTCTCGTTAGCTGCTGAAGTGTATTGTAGCACTTCGCGCTCCCGAAGCAAGAATCAATACAAACCACAAAGCAGGAGTAGGGTTTTACGCATCCGTGCGGCCCGAACCTGGGTAAATCGCTCGTGTGCTTCGCCTCGATCCGCTCTTTGCACGACCTCCGCCCCCGCCGAACCGAAAGGGACCCGGTCCGCCGGTCCCATAGGTGCTCGTGGATCAGTACCCCGGCATCTTTGGCGCGCCAGGTAGGGGAGGGCGCGATGGATACGGAGAAAGATACGGCGTAACCTAGGCCGCGCGTGCCCGTGCCCTGTTTTAGGCCTGGCCCAACAGCGTCGGCACCGTGTATGGCCCAGGCCCGGGGGCTCCTGTCGGTGGACTAGAGTAGGGGTACCCTAGGTATCCCGAACTTGTGCACGGGCAGTCGCAGCATCCCGCGGCAAGGCTTGCCGGGTAACGCCAAGGTCCTCCGTGGTTCCCCTGGAGCCATTCAAGAGACAAGACCCCGGCAAGAGGAGCATGCCGGGAAGGCCGCCCAAGGCACCTCAAGGAACTTGCCGCGACGCGCTTCGCGTCCCGGCAAGGCCCGGTGAGCGACAAGCTCCCGGACGCGACAAGACAACGACCGCGGCAAGGCGCTTGCCGCGCAAGCCACCACTCCGTGCCCGCGCTCCAGCACATCCCCAACTGTGTCGCTCTGGGACCCTTCCCAGCGTACGTGGCGGGAGGCTGTGCAGCCAGCGGTGAGCGGTGGCAAGCGGCGCTGACAAGATTGCCGCCGTGGCGAGCGGTGGCGTCCCTGACGGTCCCTTTTACACTGTTTAGGCGACGCAGACAGGCATTTAAGGCCCTTGTCCCCTGCCGTCAGGGTTAGGTATGATACACTGTAGCAGGTAGCTGTACCAACCGCAACACCTTTCCCTTTTTTGCCCTTGTCTACGTTGCCACCTGTCGGTTGACCCCTTGAGCATATAAAGGAGGCCCATGCGCAACATAGAGGGGGGTTAGCTGGTTCGAACTCTCACGATCGGTCTCGTTAGCTGCTGAAGTGTACTGTAGCACTTCACGCTCCCGAGCAAAGAAATCAATACAAACCACAAAGCAGGAGTAGGGTTTTACGCATCCGTGCGGCCCGAACCTGGGTAAACTGCTCGTGTGCTTCGCCTCGATCCGCTCTTTGCACGACCTCCGCCCCGCCGAACCGAAAGGGACTTGGCCCGCCGGTCCCATAGGTGCCCGTGGATCAGTACCCCGGCAGTGTCTCCAACTATCCCCAAACTTTGTGTGATTTGCTAGATTTCCGCAATTTTGATGATTGCTCTCTAAACTTGCATCTTGCGGATTCTACTATTAAGGAACCAATGGGAAGGATTAATATTGTTCTTATTGTTGCAAATAGAAATTATGTGCCCGTAGATTTCATATTTCTTGATATAGATTGCAATCCTTCTTGCCCTATTATTCTTGGTAGACCTTTCTTTAGAACGGTTGGTGCGATTATTGATATGAAGGAAGGGAATATTAGATTAAAATTTCCATTAAAAAAGGGCATGGAACACTTTCCAAGAAAGAAAATGAAATTTCCATATGAAACTATCATGAGAGCCACTTATGGATTGCCTACCAAAGATGGCAATACCTAGATCTATCCTCGCTTTTATGCCTAGCTAGGGGCGTTAAACGATAGCGCTTGTAGGGAGGCAACCCAATTTTATTTTTATTCCTTGCGTTTTTCTCCTGTTTAGTAATAAATAAATTATTTAGCCTCTGTTTTGGTTGTGTTTTTTGTGTTTAATTAGTGTTTGTGCCAAGTAGAACCGTTGGGAAGACTTGGGGAAAGTCTTGTTGAACTTGCTGTAAAAAACAGAAAGTTTAGCGCTCACGACAACTGCTGTCATTTTTATTTGGAGAGTGATATTTAGTTAATTATTTTTGAAGATGATTAATACATAAATTCGTCACGTCCATAAATTTATTTTAGAATTTTTGGGGTTCCAGATATTGCGCTAGCTACAGATTACTACAGACTTTTCTGTTTTTGACAGATTCTGTTTTTCGTGTGTTGTTTGCTTATTTTGATGATTCTATGGTTAGTAAAATAGTTTATAATCCATAGAGAAGTTGTAATACAGTAGGTTTAACACCAACATAAATAAATAATGAGTTCATTACAGTACCTTGAAGTGTTTTTTTGTTTTCTTTCGCTAACGGAGCTCACGAGTTTTCTATTTTAAGTTTTGTGTTGTGAAGTTTTCAAGTTTTGGGTGAATTCTTGTGATGGATTATGGAACAAGGAGTGGCAAGAGCCTAATCTTGGGGATGCCCATGGAACCCCCAAGATAATCCAAGGACACCAAAAAGTCAAAGCTTGGGGATGCCCCGGAAGGCATCCCCTCTTTCGTCCACTTCCATCGGTAATTTACTTGGAGCTATATTTTTATTCACCAACATGATATGTGTTTTGCTTGGAGCGTCTTGTATTATTTGTGTCTTTGGTTGCTAGTGTGCCACAATCATCCTTTCTGTACACACCTTTTGAGAGAGCCATACATGAATTAGAATTTGATAGAATACTTTATGTACTTCACTTATATCTTCTTGAGCTAAGTAGTTTTGCTCTATGTGCTTCACTTATATCTTTTGAGCGCTATAATTTTGCTCTATGTGCTTCACTTAGATTTTTTTAGCATGGTGGTGGATTTGTTTTAAAGAAACTATTGATCTCTCATGCTTCACTTAAATTATTTTGAGAGTCTTAATAGCATGGTAATTTGCTTAATAATAACATGCTTGGTATTCAAGATTTGTGAAACTTTCTTTTGAGTGTGTTGAATACTAATAAAAGTTGGATGCTTGATAATTGTTTTGAGATATGGAGGTAGTAATATCAAAGTCATGCTAGTAGAGTAATTGTGAATTTGAGAAGTGCTTGAGTTAAAGTTTGCAAGTCCCGTAGCATGCACGTATGGTAAACGTTATGCAACAAATTTGAAACATGAGGTGTTATTTGATTGTCCTCCTTATGAGTGGCGGTCGGGGACGAGCGATGGTCTTTTCCTACCAATCTATCCCCCTAGGAGCATGCGCGTAATGTACTTTGGATTTTTGATGGCTTTGTAGATTTTTGCAATAAGTATATGAGTTCTTTATGACTAATGTTGAGTCCATGGATTATACGCACTCTCACCCTTCCATCATTGCTAGCCTCTACGGTACCGTGCATTGCCCTTTCTCACATCGAGAGTTGGTGCAAACTTCGCCGGTGCATCCAAACCCCGTGATATGATACGCTCTTTCACACATAAACCTCCTTATATCTTCCTCAAAACAGCCACCATACCTACCTATTATGGCATTTCCATAGCCATTCCGAGATATATTGCCATGCAACTTTCCACCATCCAGTTTATCATGACACATCCATCATTGTCATATTGCTTAGCATGATCATTTAGTTGACATAGTATTTGTGGCAAAGCCACCGCTCATAATTTTTTCATACTTGTCACTCTTGATTCATTGCATATCCCGGTACACCGCCGGAGGCATCCATATAGAGTCATACTTTGTTCTAGTATCGAGTGAAAAGAATTCTCACAATCAAAAACAATTATTGTAGGATTGCATCAAGCTAGAACCATGAATATTCAAGAGAACATATATGATTGAAGAGAAACTCTTCTTCGGTCTTCAAATGCAAAGAATGACGATGAGAAACACCACCACAAATTGTTGAGGCACTCCGGAATGAAAGTTAGACAGGTTGAACCAACGGTGAAAAGAATTTGGAAGATCTTGGAGAAAGACTTTTGACTGATGACAATTCATACTTACGTCAAACTATGAAAAGAATTTGAGAGTAGATCCGAGAAAATAGAAGAGTCAGGTAAGATCTTGGGAAAAGACTTGTGGGTTAGGGCCCACTCAAGAGAAACACCATTGATGATTTAAAAGAGATAATGTGCCGGTTGAATTAAATAACTTGAATGAGATAACAACCTCGAAATAACTTGAACGGATCGAGAATGGAAACGTGAATCTTCTAAGTTATCATCGGCACTCCAGAACAATTGAATAGCGAGAAGTGGATGATTAAGAGGTGCATCGGAATGAGAAAACATTTGAAACAAGGAAAGGAATGTGATCAACATTGAAGGCTTGAATGTAGTCCACCGGAGAAGAAAAAGAATGAAGAATGATAAACTTGAAGAACATCTTCGTGAGAACCATCCGGTAAGAACATTGACGGAAAAGAATGGAGAGAATTCCCATCAATAAAAGTATACTTGATTAAGAAATCCGAGTCCTTGAAGAAACAAGGGGTGGGAGGGCAGGAAAACAAAGGCAACTTGGGGCAGATGGAATGGATACCATTGAGAAAACTGGGTATTGATCACGTAAATATTGAAAGGATAGGATTAACTTTGAGAGAAGCACATCGGTCGAAAAGGATTGGCATGACCATCTAGATGATCAAAAAGGATCAGCACTCCCATAGAAATATGAGAACACCATTTAGGAAAAGGTATGGATTCAACACTTGACATTGAAGCAACTCAAATACCACAACTCAAAACAAAACAAAGGATTGGCTTGCAAAATAAGCCGGAAACAAACATATGATAGATCACATATCGTATCATGTGTCTGTTGAAAAGATATTCTAGGAGCTTCTTGAATTCCCACTTATAAACTCTCGAAACTTTTTGGTTATGCAATCAGGTGTTGGGGATACAGGGGCAGCAATATATCTCACCCAAACTAACAATCCCTACATCCAGCTGTATCCATCCTTCAACACATAACCAAGAAACCTTCAAAAATCATGTACCTCAACCTTCGAAAAGCATCTGTTATACGAGCTATGTCAATACTCCCAAACTCCTTCCCCAGTACTGGGCGGCATCGAGATTATCTCACCAACAACTGCATAAAAGAGATTTTCGATGTCGGCGAACTCAGGTATTCCAGAACTGCAAGGATAAAATTGTGACGACAACACCTCGGAGCTCAACTCCTCGGTACACTGCCACAAACCCTAAATTTCAGGAGGCACCAAGAACAATGTTCTCGTCACAAAACTATCGAAACGATTCCAAGATACCCGCGTGATCCTAAAAAAATCATGAAATTTGAGGAGAGGAGAGTCAAAACTTCTACGTCAGGAGGCCTCACCAGAGCAACGAAGGGACTGGGGAGTAAAATAATCCGACTCTTTGATATATATAATCCTAAGACTCAAAACATTTTGTTCTAGACTCAACAACGTCAGCGATTCTATCAAGAAGGGGGCTCCTAAGTCGGGGATGGATCTGATTACCAACTTGTAAGACCCACAATGCGGCTATATCTCCAACGTGTCGGGGCACGACTTAGAGGCATAGCCGCATGGTAGTTTTTTCGCAAGAGGGGTAACCTTCACACAATCCCATGTACTGAATAAGAAAGGGATAAAGAGTTGGCTTACAATCACCACTTCACACAAATAAGAAGTTAAACATAGATCATACAGAGTACAATCAAGGTCCGACTACGGAACCAAAATAAAAGAAGACAACCCCAAATGCTAGATTCCCGACCGTCCCCAACTGGGCACCACTACTGATCATCCGGAGAAGACACAAAGAACAACTAAGATCTTCATCGAGCTTCCACTTGAGCGCGGTTGCGTCACCTGCACTGTTATCATCGGCACCTTCAACTTTTTGGAAGTATCTATGAGTCACGAGGATTCAGCAATCTCACAGCCACTAGATCAAGACTATTTAAGCTTATGGGTAGGGTAGGGTAAGGTAATGAGTTGGAGCTGCAGCAAGAACTAAGCATATATGGTGGCTAACATACGTAAATAAGAGCGAGCGGAGAAGCAATGCAACGGTCGTGAAGCTAGAAATGATCAAGAAGTGATCCTGAAACTACTTACATTCAAGCATAACACAAGAACCATGTTCACTTCCTGGACTCTGCCGAGAAGAGACCATCACGGCTACCCACGCGGTTGATGCATTTTAATTAAGTCAAGTGTCAACTTCTCTACAACCGGATATTAACAAATGCCCATCTGCCACATAACCGCGGGCACATCTCTCGAAAGTTTATACCCTGCAGGGGTGTCCCAACTTAGCCCATCACAAGCTCTCACGGACAACGAAGGATATTCCTTCTCCCGGGAAGACCCGATCAGTGTCGGAATCCCGGTTACAAGTCATTTCGACAATGGTAAAACAAGACCAGCAAAGCCGCCCGATTGTGTCGACAAATCACGATAGGAGCTGCACATATCTCATTCTCAGGGCACACCGGATCGGCAAGATGTCGGGTTGGCATAGACCATGGTTGCCCAGCGGGCGCCGGACATCGCCCAGTTTGGACCAACACTTAGAGAAGCACTGGCCCAGGGGGGTTAAAATAAAGATGACCCTCGGGCTCGCGAAAACCCAAGGGAAAGGTAATAAGTTGTTAGGAAAATGTAAAACCAAGGTCGGGCCTTGCTGGAGGATTTTTATTCAAGGCGAACTCTCAAGGGGTTCCCATAATACCCAACCGCGTAAGGAACACAAAATCAAGGAACATAACACCGGTATGACGGAAACTAGGGCGGCAAGAGTGGAACAAAACACCATGCATAAGGCCGAGCCTTCCACCCTTTACCAAGTATATAGATGCATTAATTAAATATGAGATATTGTGATATCCCAACATAACCATGTTCCAACATGGAACAAACTCCAGCTTCACTTGCAACTAACAATGCTATAAGAGGGGCTGAGCAAAAGCAGTAACATACCCAAAAAACAGTTTGCTAGGAAGGTGGATTAGAGGATTGACATGGCAATATGGGAGGCATGATATAACAAGTGATAGGTAGCGCGACATAGCAATAGAACGAACAACTAGCAAGCAAAGATAGAAGAGATTTCGAGGGTATGGTCATCTTGCCTCATATCTCGCAAGGAAGAAGAACGAGTCCATGAAGAAAAAAACGGACGTAGTCAAACGGATCCTCACAACTCCGGAGCGAAACCGAAGCTAATGAGAGAGGCAACCCGGAAAGAAGCAAGAAACATAGTAAACACACACGCATAAACATTACATGATGCAAAACGAAGGATGATGCATGTCCGGTTTAATGAGGCATGGCATGGCAAAGTGCACAAACAAAACTACAAATTAAGTGGAGATCATGATGAAACACCACATCAATTATTTAGTTCTCTCTTGTTTATGTACTCAACAAAATTAAATTTTATGAAACATGGCAAGGGGTGAAGCATATGAAAACTAGACATTCAAGCAAGTTTAAATGAGGCCGGAACAACAAGCAACAAGTCCGGAAAATCCCCATGTGCATATTTTTATTTGGTATTGTTCTACCCTAAACCATTTCGGGGAGTTATTATACATGCAAGGTAATGTCACCATGTTAAACTAGGCATGTTTCTACCCCATTTACATATAAAGTTTATTTAAAGTGGAGCTACGGTTAATTAGTTATGATATAAAGCATTATAGCATGGCATTTAAGCAAATTAATGCAAACAACAGTTTAAACATTTTAAACAAGGTTGAAAGTGGCATATTATGAAACTATATGAAATTCTAGTCTTTTTCATATATAAATCATTTTAATACGATGCTCAGTTAATGAGTTATTATATGCATGAAGTTTAGGGGTTATTCTGCAAAACTACTCTCTCTGAATAATTAGGAAAAAACCCTGAACTGAAAAAAAAACGTAACAGGCCGAATGTGAATAGTGATTTGGGGTGTTGGGGTGAGAGTTCTCACCTTGGGCCTTGGCCCAGTCGATGGAGATGGGAGCTGGCGCTGGGAGATGGAGGGCGAGCTCGGCCTGGGCGTTTGTCCACGCTGGCACCGGATCGGGTCAACGAGGGGGGCGAGCCCGAGAGAGTCAAGCGAGCTCCTCTGCTCGATGCAGAGCAAGCAGAGGTCGCCGGCGGCTGATAGGACTTGGCAAAGGGTGGCGCGATGGGCAGTGGCGACGGACCAATGCGAAGCAGGGGAGGTCCGGCAGAGGACGCAGAACCCGGGCGCCGCAAGGTGAGGCTCCCAGCGGCGGCTGGTGCTACAAGGAGAGGGGCGTCCCTGGAGCTCATTCCTTCTGGTACGATGAGGTACAGTGGGGCGGCGCTGGGGTTCCTGGGCGGCGGCGCGCGTGAGGCCGAGGACTAAGCTCGAAGAAGCTGCAAGAGGCCGAGCGCCATGGAGGATGCATCAGCGTCGATCCCTCGGTGGAGGACGCCCGAGCACGGCGAGGAAGCTCAGGGTAGAGGCAGGAGATGGAGCTCCTACTCGGGCGACGCGGAGGTCCAGGGAATGAAGGGCGGGCAGATCTGGGTGTTGCTTGTGCTGCTCACCAGCATGACGACGACGAGGGTGGAGCAAGATGACAGCGACGACGGATCCGGGTCGCGGGACGGCGGGCGAGGGTGATGCTTCCCTTGTGAAAGCAACAGAGAGAGGGAAGACATCTGACAGAGAAGGAGAAGGAAGAAGCAGGGAGCGGGCGCGGCTTGGCTCACTGGAGCTTCTCCAGAAGCACGCAGTCAAGGCGGGACTCAGACCCAGGCGCGGGAACGAGGAGGCAAGGGGATCGGGCGCGGCTGCATTGGTCTCTGGCAAGGCCGGTCGAAGACAGCGACCTTAGGCGGGGGAGCTCAGGCTCCTGGATCAAGAGGGGAGGCGCGGGAAGAGTGGACCAGAAGGGATGAACTGGTTTGGTGGCGGCGGAAATCAAGGAGATGGTCGGAGGCAACTAGTTAGCTAGATAGGATCTGGGAGGATCCCGAGAGAGAAAGGAGTTGGTGGGGTGGCGACTAAAAGAAAGGGATGGATGGGACGGCTCCTCGGATTAGGGTTAGGCATCTATTATTTATAGGAAGGGTTAGCTTAGGGGCTACTCGGTCCCTCTGATCATAATCGGGCGGACGAGAATAAATAACTTAGGGGAGCCCAAAAAAGAATCGAAGATGTTTTGTAGATGTTTCGGGATGATCTGAATCCAACGGTGACGTCTGCCCGGGTCAGGTCCGGGATAGCTTTCGGACGCGCGCGCGAGGAGGTCCGCGGGCTGACGAGAGAGCTTAGGTTGGGCCTGGAGGTAGGTAGTGGACAGTGTATATGGTCTAGGGAGGAAAGAGAGGGAAAGCCCGGCAACAGTTTTTGGAGACCGAAAACGTGGGACGACTTGACCGACTATATTGCCGTTATAGTTTAACGGTTGGGCTATCAAACGGACTCTGAATGCGATGAAACTTGGTAGGCGGTCTATCTACACTATAATAAGACCGCATGACAACTTTCAACCCATTAGGATGTGACGCCCCGAGACCGTTGCGCCAGGTGTCTTCCAGTTATTCGTTGTTGTTGCCTTATCTTTCGCTTGTGTGTTGCATCTTGCCATGTCATCATCTGCATTGCATCTGCATGTTTTCAAAAACTTGCATCCGTCCCGGTCTCCTCGTTCCGTCAGTTGTTCGTTCTGAGCCCAGACACACTTGCACGCGCCCGAGGCATGTCCGAAATATTATTTTATAAGTGGCCAGAAAATGTTCTCGGAATGGGATGAAAGTTGTCGTGCGGTGTTTTTATGTTGTAGGTAGGCCGCCTGTCAATTTTCGTCGCATTCGGAGTTCATTTGACGCCCCAACGAATAACTATAGCGGCAATATAGTCGGTCAAACATCGGACGTTTTCGGTCTCCGGAAACAGTTGCCAGGCTGCATCTCTCTTCTCTTCTCTCAACCCAAAGCTTTCTGCACAGTCCGCTGTCAACTGCCAGGCCCCGAAACCCTCTCTGCACAGTGCACCGAACCCCTCGCGCGCGTCCGGAAGTTGTCCCGGACCCGACCCGAGCAGTCGTCACCGTTGTGTCCGGATCATCCCCAAACATCTACAAAACGTCACTGTTTTCCTTTTTGGACTCCCTAGCTATTTTATTCACGACCGTCCAATTAAGATCGGAGGGACCAGATGCCCTAACTCAAACCCACCTACCATATATATCTAGACAACCCACCTAATTTCTAGGGATACTACCTCGTGCCGCCGCCACTCTTTCTGGTTCCCCTCGGGATCCTCTAAGATCCGATCGAACCAACCCAGCCACTGTTCTGCTCCCGATCCTAGTCCTCTCCGACCCCTCCCTGTTTTCGGCGCCACACAAATCGCAGCAGCAGCAACCGAGGCCCCCTACTCCCTGCCTCCTCCTCATCGCCTGTGAAGCCCGAGCACGCCGGCACCCTGTTGACCGCCATCAACCAGGCCAGACAGCCCCGGTGCCACTCTTGACGCCCGAGCACCGGCCAGCTTGCTGGAGCGGACCACCAGCACCTCCGACCTCCTCTTCTTCACTCCGAGAACCCCAGCGCCAGCCGCCCTCCTCGATCACCTAGCGTCTCGTCGATGAGCTCCATTCAAGATGAGCACCGCGCACCTTCTTCTTCTCCTTCCCGGTGTTCCCCCGTTCTTTTCATCTCTCATCGCCCTTTCTCTTTTCTTCACCAGGAGCTCCCGCAAGACGCCTTGAACAAGACCCCATGCGCTGAGTCGACCAGTTCGTGTCGCTCCCTCGGTGTTTGCCACCCGACGCCATTCTTCTCCTTGGCCTCGCTGCTGCTCCACCACGTCGCAACCGGATCCGGCCTGATTCGACCTCCTCAAGCCCAGTTCGCCCACCGCGCCAAGTTCCTCTAGATGTTCGCCCCATTGCTGCATCGAGCAGTAGCAACTCGGACAGAGGAGGACGCCTCTGCCTCCACCACTCGTGGCGCCCTTGGAGTTCGCCATCGGTAGCCGCCTTCGCCGGACCACGCCACCCCCTCAAGCACCTCCCCGCGCTCCGTTCTGCCCGTTCCGGGCCAGTTCCCTTCAACCCCGTCGCCAGGAACCCCGTTGTCAATCTCTGCATCGCCATGAGGTGTGGTTGTTTCTGTCTTCATAAACGAGCAGGTTGCCAGCTCGCCGGCGCCTCGCGTTGACCGATTGCCTGCCTCCAGCGCATCATGGGCCAGTGCCTCCCCAAGGCCCATGAGGCCTTGTGAGAACCGCAGCGCCCTCTTTTTTTGTCTTAATGTTGCGCCTGTTACCCTGTTGGGCCTTTGCTTAGTTTCAGCCCGCATGCGTTTTTTTCCAGTTCTGCATTTTAGTTTTAATCCAGTGAGCTGCAGTTTTTACAGAAAAACCCCTCATGTTCATGCATATCCTAACTCACAAACGGTGCTTCTTATTAGAACAAATTATAAATGAAAGTTGCTTAGAATTTTGTCTAGTTTAATAATATGCAACTTTCATCTATGTTTAAAATGTTTAAAACGTTGTTTGTATAAATCTGCTTAAATAACTTGCTAAAATGGTTTAATTCATAACTAAATAACCGTAGCTTGGTTTCAAATAATCTTTATATGTAAATGGGGTAGAAAAATGCCTAGTTTAACATGGTGTAAACACTTTGCATGTTTAACAACTCTAAAATTGTGTTTAGGGCAGAACAGTACCAAACCTAATATATGCATATGGGGATTTACCGGAATTGTTGTTCGTTGCTTCCGGCCTCATTTAAACTTGACTAGGTAGGTAGTTTTACTTTGCTTCACCCTCTTGCCATGTTTAACAAAATTTAATATTGTTGGGTACATAAACAAGATCGAACTAAATAAAGTCACGTGGTGTTTTGTCAATATGCAACGGAGTTGCATATTGCGCTCCACTTAATTTGTAGGGTTGTCTGTGCACTTTGCCATGCCATGCCTCATTAAACCGGACATGCATCATACTTGTTTGCGCATCGTGCCATGCTTATGTGATGTTTGTTTACTATGTTGTTTGCTTTCTTTCCGTTTTACTTCTTCTCGGTAATCCGGTAACGTCGCGTTTGTGAGGACCTGTTCGACTACGTCTGTTTGTCTTCTTCATGGACTCGTTCTTGTTCCTTGCGGGATTTCAGGCAAGATGACCATACCCTCGAAATCACTTCTATCTTTGCTTGCTAGATGCTCGCTCTTTTGCTATGCCTATGTGCGATACCTACCACTTGCTTATCATGCCTCCCATATTGTTGAACCAAGCCTCTAACCCACCTTGTCCTAGCAAACCATTGTTTGGCTATGTTACCGCTTTGCTCAGCCCCTCTTATAGCGTTGTTAGTTGCAGGTGAAGATTGAAGTTTGTTCCTTGTTTGGAACATGGAGATGTTGTTCCTTGCTGGAACATGTTTACTTGTTGGGATATCACATAATCTCTTATTTAATTAATACATCAACCGCGTGTGTAGCCATGATGGTCTCTTTCGGCGGAGTCCGGGAAGTGAACATGGTGGTTGGAGTTATGCTTGAACGTAGGTTGTTCTAGGATCACTTCTTAATCATAGTTTATCGACCGTGCCTTGCCTTCTATTCTCGCTCTCATTTGCGTATGTTAGCCACCATATATGCTAGTGCTTGCTGCAGCTCCACCTCATACCTTTTACCCTTCCTATAAGCTTAAATAGTCTTGATCGCGAGGGTGTGAGATTGCTGAGTCCCCGTGACTCACAGTTTCCTTCCAAAACCAGTTTGCAGGTGCCGATGAAACCGTGCAGGTGACGGCGTGACGCAACCGAGCTCAAGGAGGAGCTCAATGAAGATCGTGTTCGTTATGGTGTTTCCGTTTCCAGTTGATCAGTAGTGGAGCCCAGTTGGGACGATCGGGGATCTGTGTAGCATTTGGGGTAGTCTTCTCTTATTTTGGTTCCGTAGTCGGACCTTGATTGTATCTGGATGATGTAATGCTTTATTCATGTATTGTGTGAAGTGGCGATTGTAAGCCAACTATGTACCTCTTATTCCCTTATTCATTACATGGGTTGTCATGAAGATTACCTCACTAGCGACATTGCTTTCAATGCGGTTATGCCTCTAAGTCGTGCTTCGACACGTGGGAGATATAGCCGCATCGAGGGCGTTACAAGTTGGTAATCAGAGCCATCCCCGACCTTAGGAGCCCCCACTGCTTGATCGTTAATAGCTAGCGTTGTTGAGTCTAGAAAAATGTTTTGAGTCATTTAGGATTATATATGTCGGAGAGTAGGAATTCTTTTTACTCCTCAGTCCCTTCGTCGCTCTGGTAGAGGCATCCTGACGTAGAGTTTTGACTCTTCTCTTCTCAAATTTCACTAAAAAGAATTTAGGATCACAGCGGGTATCTTGGAATCGGTTCCGATGGTTTTGTGACGAGAACATTGTTCTTGGTGCCTCCTGACATTTAGGGGTTGTGGCAGTGTCCCGGGGAGTTGAGCTCCGAGGTGTTGTCGTCACAATTTTATCGTTGCAGTTCTGGAATACCTGAGTTTAGTTTCGCCGACATCGAAAATCTCTTTTATGCAGTTGTTGGTGAGATAACCTCGACGCACCCAGTACTGGGGCGGGAGTTCGGGAGTATTGCCATAACTCGTATAACGGATGCTTTTCGAAGGTTGAGGTAAACGATTTCCGAAGGTTTCTTGGTTATGTGTTGAAGGATGATACAGCTGGATGTAGGATTTGCTAGTTTTGGGTGAGATATTATGCTTCCCCTGTATCCCCAACACCTGATTGCATGACCGGAAAGTTTCGGGAGTTTATAAGTGGGAATTCAAGTAGCTCTTAGGATATCTTTCGACAGATGTATGATATGAAATTGGGGTTCGACGTCTAGTGGTCCGCCTATTCACGGTTGGTTTTACAGTGGTCTCGTTGTGTCTTAAAGAGTCCTTGGCTATGCCGACTCGGGGACGCTTTCGTATGTCATGTGCACTGCCTTGTACATGATGGTGCTGTACGATCGAGCCGTGTAGGCCCCACCACCAAAACTTCGGATGAAATCTCTATCATATGTTTGTTCTGGCTTATTTTGCAAGCCAATCCTTTGTTTTGTTTTGGATTGTGGTATTCGAGTTGCTCCAAAGTCAAATGTTGATTCCATACCTTTTCCTAAGCGGTGTTCTCATACCCCGATGTGAATAATAATCCTTCTTGATTGTCGAGTTTATCTTGTCAATCCTTTTTACCGGCGTGTTTCTCTTCAAGTGGATCCGATCTTTTTCAACATCGGCAAGATCAATTATCAGTTCTTCTCACAGTGTTTGGCTTTCATCCGTCTTCAAGTTGCCTTTGTTTTCCCACCCTCCCACCCTTGTGTTTCTTCGAGGACCCAG